>NC_050531.1:13796234-13800586 GCF_002922805.2 Oryzias melastigma
AGCCAATTCAGTTGCTATTTTTCCACGATACGGACATCACCATGTTGGAGCCAGACGGCAGTGTTTGGTCTTAGTCCACACCTCGAACTACTGTCACCAATCATGAGTAAGCTTGTTTGAAGGAAAGTTTTATTTTAAATGAAAAGGGAATTATGCAATTACACAAATAATAATAATAAATTAAATCAAATTATACTTTGAATAATCAAAAGGCAAAAAATTATAATAAAAGTTTGTAAGTAACGGTGTAATATTGTTACAATCCGACAAGATTCATATGTCTGAGCCAATGGTTAGTCAAATTGACATAAACCATTATAAAAAATTGTAATAAATCAGTTTTATTGATCAGGGTGAATACCATTCAGATTAAGGCACAATCGATACATTTTAGTGTAACGTAAAAATGACCGAGTGCCATTACAGCAGACAACACACATGTGATGGCAGCAAAAAATGACCACGAAGACGTGGCCATACAGTGTGATAGAATGTTATAATAAAGTTCCCTGTGTAATATTTTGATGTGGAAAAAAAACGTAAAAATCTGGAATTGAATCTGGAGACATTCACCTGCACTGTTCAGTATTTATCTGAGTCACACCGGTTGAATTTTTGGCTGAAGATCAATTGTAGGTAAAAAAAAAAAAAATCGGATGGTTCAGAATTAACCAGATATCAGATTGTCAATCACAAATCATGATATGAATTGAACAGTTGTTAAAATATTTTTTATAATAGATTGTTCCTGATCTCCTTTTCTTTTTTTTAAATATTGAAAGTCAGCAGTTCAATAAATGGTTTAAAAAAAAGCTTTATTTCTTACCTTAGGATTGAAAGTAGCACACTGTTGTCCGATTATACACCTAAAAGTTTTTTTTCTTCCACAATCTTGTAGAATATTTTTTTAATTATTAAAAAAATCCTTTTGGTTGGTCAAATAAAGTTTGCTAAGTAACAGCAGCAAACGTTCATATTTCCTAACAGTTTCCTCATTTTTATAAATTCACCCCTTGCTAGTTTCATAACCTTGTTTATCTAATCTTAATAATCCAGCATGCATTGAATACACCTGATGTTGATTTATTTCCTCGATAATACATGGAATAATATTTCCACAAAATATCCATGCAACTCAGGCTTGGGGGTGATTGGCTGCAGGTTGCTCATTAAACTGCTCTAACATCCAATACAACCTGACACCTTTAAATGGATGCCCTTTAGAGATCCTCATTGATAAGCAGATGGATTTTTTCTTTGTCATTTTTTTCTTGGTACATGTGCAGCACACGAGTATCAATACGCCTCAAAGATGAATGTTTCTGATTAATTGTCTTTACATGGGTAACCTGACATTTTATGCCATTATTCATCTCAGCCACAGACTTGTTTCAGAGGTTTGCAGCAATTATAGGTTGAAACTCGGCATCCCCCTCATTACCCCACATGCATATATGACAGGCTCCTGCCACAAAGATTAGAGTTTTATATTCAAAGATGCCCTTCAAAGTGTCATAACAATCCCACTTTTGTAATACATCAGCTCCTTCGTCACATCTGTGCTGTGTAGAAGCCTACACACAAATGAAATTCCTTCATCATATGACTGAACACAAAGAAAATATGGAAATAAATAAAAAAAATAGATATTACAAAGATATTCAGGAAACTAAGGAAATTCAAATCAATTAATATCAAAAAGTTGTCATAATACTGCAATTAAAGTCGCTCTTCTGTCATTTTTTTAATCTATTTTTAAAGCATTCACAGAAATTTGCATCAGAGTTGTGGGTGGGACTGTTGGTACAGAGTAAGCCTCCTCTGAGTTCCCATCATCCCCTCGTTTACAGCCCCTCATGTACCCAACCTAACATTAGCGGTGCAAAAAAAGCTGTTCAGTTTTGCAGCAGATGCCATCTCAGACGAGGAATATGAAAACGTAAATGGATCTTATCATATACAAGTGGATGCATCAGAATGAATTTTAGCATCTATGCCACTGCTTATGACTTTTTCCAATACCATTTTCCCATGACATCACAATTTGAATAAAGAAATACTCATAAATGAATTTTTAAGCTCAATTATGAGTAAAAAAACAAAAAAAAAACATTAATTTATCTAATTCACCCTATGTGTTTGACTATTTCACTAAGTTACGTCCATCTGGTCAGGGAAATGTGAGCTGTCATAGCAACCACAGCCACCAAGCTAATAACAACCAAAGTTTGTCAATAAATGAGGCCTGACGGTTTTGTAGACGCTTGCTGATAACCTGCTGACCCTCAATTTACCCTTCAGTGACAAAGACAGTGTATTTTCTCAAATGTTTGCACTGGAGAACATTCACTTACTGTATGTCCATGTGTTCATGTCAGTGCATCGAATAAACTCTAACTATGTGCGTGGGAGGCAGCACGCAGCATGGAGCCATCTCCACTCAGCCCACACCAACCACCTAACAAAGAGCTTCCACAGCTGGGCATAAGGCAGAGGGCAGCGGGCCTCTGCCGGAGAAGCTGGTGAAGACCTCTGTACAGTCTCTGGCTTCCTGCTGCCTTCATGAATGCGCCTTAATGGGAGAAAAGCAGCACAGCCTGACGTCCCATGAGCAAATGGAAATTCAATTCCCCGCACAGTATGACGGCAGAACATCTCACGCTGCTTACAAAACGTTCCGACTTTGTGTGGTCACCAACTATACTGTATTTATGTTCTTGTTTCTCCGTCCCGGTGTTTGTGATCCACCAGGATCACTGTTTATGGAGGAAAGAGGAAAAGATTCAACTTAAATCAGAGATCCCTGCAGTATCCTCTCCTGGTAGTGATGATGTAAGTCTATGAAATGGAGCTCCAAAAGAGCTCAAGCATTTCTTTTCCGCGTCATAAGGATTTAAGATTTTAAAAGCTGTTGGGCTACGAAAGTCCAAACATCAAAGTCAGACACCTTTCTGTGCCTTTCGCTTTTTTTATTTTATTTTATTTTTTTAAAGCTTGTGATCCCTTGATTGGGAGCATTTATATTCAAATATTTCCATATTTTTGGCCAAACTGTAAAAGGAGAGGAAGTTAACCAAATTATTTTCCTTCCAGCCTTCCATTTTTAAACAAGATCGTAATATCATTTAGATCCATCAATGAGCCTACACCCCATAATTAGCAAATCTAATATAGAAAAAAATTGCTGTTTTTAAATGTGACCTTTTCTGGAAACTCTAATTCTATCTACTCACAGAGGGTAATAGTATAAATGAGTTGACCTGACCTCATAAAATATAATCCTCTATTTGCTGGATCCCTCCTGTGGAATCAATATTTTTTTAACTAATGGGGAAGAATAAATAGACCCTTTTAGAAAAAAAAAAATGTCAGCCAAATGTGTCCCTGAGGGAACACCCTCCATCTTCTAATGTCTGCCGAGCAGTAGAATTAGCCAACACATGCATGCACTTACTTCCCCAATCTGCAGACGTTCATGCACTCCACCAATAATACAGATTTTCGTGCATGCTTGTGTGTCACCTCTCTGAGTCTGAAATTTGAAAATGTGAGTCAGCTTCTCAATCTGCAGTACACAGAAGGGGGAAAAAGTGGTAGGAATAGGGAACAAGAGTGACAGAAATGGAGCCTTTATGTCTCTCTGAGTTTTATCATTTCTGTGTACTTTTGGGGAATCAGCGCAGCCTTTTTCTCTCAATCCTTTTCAAATAGCTGCCTTTGACAGAAAGACACTTTTACTGCAAATTGCTGCCACAAACCTCTCCAAAAATTTGAGTCTAATAGGCCTAAACAACATGGAGGAGTAGCTAGACTTTACAAGTTTTTCAAAATAAAAGTCATTTTTATCAAAAACGAAAAGAACTACAATAATTAGGTCCATGTTTGCTAACATTTCAGCAGTGTTTGTTCAATGTTGCAAAGAAGCTATAAAATGTACCAAAAATGTTAGTTTCAGTGTATTTGTTAGTTTTTAAATATTGACTGAAAAACTTCAAAAACAACAATATTTTCACTGTTTTTCTCACAAACTAGTGGCCACGTCACTTTTACTCACCCGCTGTGCTGCTCTGTTCATATAACGATAGAAATTCATGAGCTGCATAACATTGAAGTTAATTTATATGCGGTTAATACCAACCGAGTGGCGGGATGAATTATACATGGCAGATGGAACCAATGTGAAACAGATGAGTGAAATTAAAGTTTACTTTTATTTGTGGGGCTTTGCTGTCATTAATATGTCTATGGCACAAATGGGGTAAAAGTGAAAGTTGATAAGACAGTGAAATAAAAATATTGGCCTCTTAAAAGAATACTTGTAAAATTTTTAATAAAATTCCATATTACCCAGA
>NC_050531.1:13800662-13801831 GCF_002922805.2 Oryzias melastigma
CTGTGCTGCTCTGTTCATATAACGATAGAAATTCATGAGCTGCATAACATCGAAGTTAATTTATATGCGGTTAATACCAACCGAGTGGCGGGATGAATTATACATGGCAGATGGAACCAATGTAAAACAGATGAGTGAAATTAAAGTTTACTTTTATTTGTGGGGCTTTGCTGTCGTTAATATGTCTATGGCACAAATGGGGTTAAAGTGAAAGTTGATAAGACAGTGAAATACTCATCAAAATATTGGCTTCTTAAAAGAATACTTGTAAGATTTTCAATAAAATTCCATATTTCTGAGAGAAACAAATAAAAAAAAACAGAATAAAGGGCTTTTGCCTTTGAATTTAAGCAACATTTGCTATTTGAGCCCGTGCTGCACAAAAATGGAAAAATATGAGGCATAGATGAACATGCTTTTAAATTAAGTGAAGAATGTTTAAAAGTAGAAAATGTTGATGATTGCAAAAAGAATACAGAGGGTTTGAAAAAAATAACTACAGAGCCATTCCTCTGACATTTGTGTTTTTAACATGTTTTTGTGAAATTTTTCTGACATAAATATAGAAAATTACGCTTAAAATTAAATTTCAGTGTATTTTTGTTTTCAAATAGTTGTGAATAAGGAGCAGACGAAAAATGCAGTTTGAAAAATCTCATACTGTGACATAGAATCTATAGTTGGGAAGCCATGAGATCACTGCTCCTCTCCATTCTGATGCATCCACTTGCAGACAGAGATTCATGTTCATCTTTGTTTTCTTCATCTAAGCTGGCTTTGGCTCAAAAATGTACGGCTGAATAGTTCCAATATGGCTCACCATTTTTGTTTACCATTCTGTAATGCTAAGTTGGGAAATGACGGGAAACTGGGGCAGACTTACTCTATGCCAATGGATCCACCCTCAACTCAGAGGTGAACTTTTAATAAACTACTACCGCTCTGCAGAAACTATGTCCAAGAAAACAATTTTGATTTTGGCTAATAACAGCATAACTATGAGCAAAAGAACACTGAGAGTCCTTTTAAAATAGATAAAAATATGATTGGAGTGGGACTTTAACTAACGTTACAGTAAAGGATAATGCCCAACGAAGTGTGCATTATCAGAAATTAACACATGATGTAAAAGCCTGAACCTTGCTTTTGCAAAGTGCATTTATTTCTAA
>NC_050531.1:13801991-13802934 GCF_002922805.2 Oryzias melastigma
ACGAAGTGCGCATTATCAGAAATTAACACATGATGTGAAAGCCTGAACCTTGCTTTTGCAAAGTGCATTTATTTCTAATAACGGACACTTCTTAGGGTATTATACCAGATATACTATGGTCACTTTCAAAAGAAACATATGTTCTATGGGTTTTTAGTTATTTATTCTTTTTTTTTGGTTTAGATCACTTCCTCCTAAAAAATTAACTATTTGATACATGGTGCGAAGCGTCGTCACAGTGTTCACTGAACCGACATCGACCTCCACTGCAGCGGCAAAGGTACGTCACAATAGATTAAATAAAGCATGAATGATTTCAGAAAGAAAGAAACTCTTTTAGAGCTTGTTTTTGTCCAGATGATGAAGCAAACGTTTGTTTTAAAGAAGCCTGCGCAGTGATATAGAACATTTAGGCTATTTTAGGTGTGCATTATCACTGTGGATTATCACTTTTTAATCCAAATCCAGCAACCAATCCAGTATTCAACCGAACCATCATATACAAATCTTTAAATTAAGTTTTTTGCATAAATTTTGAAAATTGTGAGAATTTCAAGAAAATCCTTGTATTTTAGTTAGATTTATTATTTATATTTCTTCTTCTTTTGTTTTTAATCTGACCATGATCAAACTGGAAGAAGAAACATTTTGTGTCGCCTGCATCTTTTTACGTAGATTAAATATTAATAATTATTAATATTTAATCAATTCCAAAACCCTATAAATAAGCTGACCAAGCCACCAAACATTTTCTTAAATTCATCATCAGTCTATTACTTTCCTTCAACTTAAATCAAATCATTTCTCAATACCTAAACGTTTGTCCTACATTTTCTAAAATGTTACAATGCCATGTGCGGCATTTGACTTCCATGCCGGGGGCGGAGCTACAGAGGGCAGGCAGGCATCAAAGAGCTTTTCCCACAATTTTTGTGCCAAAGTT
>NC_050531.1:13803457-13809870 GCF_002922805.2 Oryzias melastigma
TCGCCTGCATCGTTTTACGTAGATTAAATAATAATTATTATTATTTAATCAATTCCAAAACCCTATAAATAAGCTGACCAAGCCACCAAACATTTTCTTGAATTCATCATCAGTCTATTACTTTCCTTCAACTTAAATCAAATCATTTCTCAATGCCTAAACGTTTGTCCTACGGCACTTGACTTCCATGCCGGGGGCGGAGCTACAAAGGGCAGGCAGGCATCAAAGAGCTTTCCCCACAATTTTTGTGCCAAAGTTAGTATCAATATTGATTAAGATTAAAAAATCATCAATAAAAGCTTTTTTAAGCATTGCAAAAGTAACAAAAGCAATATTTTTAAATGAGATGTTGAGCCCCTTAAATTATTTGCTACGCCCCTGTTTATTAAATGCTGGCCCATCTTGGCCGTCAGCGCCCTGACCTCAGTCAAAATCTGTGCTTATATTTGGTAAACTTATTAATAGCAATTTATCATCAGAAAAATGTATTTTGGCCTTCCACTCAGCTGCTATCATTCACCACCCTTCAGTCTTCTTCTTCCCATATAAAGTGTTCTAGCTCTGCCACTACTTCCATTAATTCAAGAAAACAACTAGAGAAACAGAGATGCACTTCTATTTTAAAGCTATGAGACTATAAACAGTGAAATTGTTTTCCCGTTCTTCATTTCCCCAAATTACCAACTCCCTCTGGCCTCCTCTTGTTTACGAATCCAAGTCTTTCCAAATCCTTCTTCTGTCTGAGATCAGCGTGATTTATAATTCATAGAGCACCACCAGTGACATAAGAAAACATGCCTCTTTCATAGCATGACTTATTTTTTTTCTGAAAAGCTTCATGTCTTCATTGCTCTACAGTTCACGGGAGATTTATTTGCAACCTAATCTGAAAGCATTCAGAAGAATAAACCTGTTCTTATGCTCTTCAAATACATTACTTTGTTGTCAGCCGAGCAGCTGCATATAACCAAAAATGCCTCTTGAGAAGATGGAAATAAATACAAATGCTGAATACCCAAACAGATTTTATGCAGCAGAAAGTGACGCTGGCTTTATTCGGAACAAATACTTTGTACATCCACACAGTAAACCTGCTTTTGTTAGCTCAGGCACTGTAAAATGAAATCAAATATTGTGGACAGCAAAAGCTGAGGGCTCACTGTGGAGGAAGCTCTCCACTGTCAACAACACATCAACAACCTGCTTCACCAAAGCATTCTTCACCTTTTATTTTGTCTCTCCCTAATAGTGACCACTTCCTGGTGTCTCTGTCTTCGGAATACACCTCCCTTTCTGTCTATTCCTTTTTTTTAATAATTGATTCACATAAATCCACACCAAGATAAACCCATCCCACCAGGCCAGTCAGACCGAGGTGGTCTAATCCATAAACGGGGCCATCTTTTTCCATTTCTGTCACTCCTGTAATTTCCATCAAATCTACGTCTGGTGATGTGAAAACAATTTGACTGACTGATGGAAGTAGCCACACCAGTAAACAGCTGATGAGGATCAGCGAGTGCTGCTGATGGCTTTCCGGCTGTTTTGGCCACAGGCGTCTGATAAGTCATTTATTCCACCTGAAGGGAATGAAATCTTTAAGATACAAAGGGAGACTGTCTCTGATATAAACCCATAAATATTACATTGGAATTAAGAATGATGAGAACTTTACTGGATAAATACTGAGTTCAGCAATCTCAGGGTGGATTAGACTGATAAGTCAGTTGGTCCACACAGAGTCCATTTTATTTGGTCCGGATTGAGTCCTGAACCCTCCGTCTGGTCTGTTATCAGACTGCCTTTCAACTGAACTTTTCTGTTTTGAACCAAAGCTTGTAAACAAAACCACATGACTAAAAACTCTCTTCAATCATTGGCCAGGAATAACGAGGGCAAAGGAACGAGAGAAAGAATGACGGAAGTCCCACACTTTGCAATCTTTATCAGGATAGTTAATTTATTCAAACTTCATATTTCGCTGAGCAATGAACTATAAACGTCTCAACATCCGGTTCAATGCAGCGGAGGCCTGCGGAGAGGAAGACATTCCATGTGTGTTCTAACTCAGTGGATGCTAGCAGTGCTGAGGAAACAACGATAAGTGTAACCAAACACTAAATCTACTTTTTTTTCTGTTGACCTCTATAAATGGAGCTTTAAAAATGGTATTTGCCAAATTTTTTTAACTCGCTTAATTCCTGACATTATAGTTTAAAACCGTCTGTGTGCTGCCCCCTACAGGTTGAAACAATGTATTACAGTTGAATTTTGTGATTGGTCAACTGGTCACGTCATTTCAGAAGTTTCAGGTCATCGCAGCTCCAGTTAAAAGCCCCGCCCATCTTTAATTCTGTAACAGCTGGTCGTTATCGTGTTAGCTTTAGCATGGCTCGTAGGTGTTTTGCTTCAGTCATCAAAAATCTACAAGTTTGCACAACATTCCAGTGGACTTGAAAGTTAGGCAATAGTAGTTTGGTGCAATTGGCATTGAATCCAGCGAACTCCGCCCTTATTAGCTTATGATGTTAGCCGCATTTTACCACTGAGACCGGGGTCCCCTTCGGTTTGGACCATGAGTGTCTGTCTCGGGAGAATCATCAACCTCCACAGAAAGTTCTCTGGAGATACTGGCGTCAATTAGCTCAGTACTACTCTCCATATTGAAGATGGAGAACCTCACTCTCAATCACAGATCCAAACCACATCTCCCCCTTCCTTCCTACTCTGTTTACATCTCGTAATACCTGACTACGGTGGCAGTTTATTAGTCCAGTTGTTCCTCTCTGAGCACAGATTCTATTCAGATAAAGAGAAACTCAAAGTGATTGGAATCAAACTGAGACCACCTCAAAAATAAGACCAGTTCATGGTCCTGGACCAGGGTTTGCATGGATGCATTGAGGCTGAAAATTTGTTGTGGATTATCGGGAGAAACAAACTCTGGTTCACTCCAAACTAACCAAATGTATTTACTCTGAACACACCCATTGCATGAGCTCCAGAACAAGATAATGAAAAAGGGTTGTTTAATTCTGACAAATGTTCATGAAATCCCAAAATAAATCCTATGGTATGTAAGATAAAAATGTCTTATTTCACAAGAAATACACATTTATTAACGACTTTTGACAGGAGTTCGAACACAGCTGTCAGTTGTGAATGTGCATTGGGAAAGACCAGAAAAATGCAGCTGGGGAAAAAAAAAGGATACGTGCAAATTGCTAACACGTATGCAAAAGTGAGATACGCATGACAAGTAACAGAAATTGACACACAAACTGTCTGCAAAGCAAACAGTTTGTCTGTGATTCTGATCTCATCTGTGCTGATACGAGACTGCTGAGTATCTGTCTGACTTGTAAATGTCAGTGCGCCGCGGAATGCTGAGGTTCCTGAGAATATATTCGGTTTAAATGCAAGGTGATTCATCCCCCCCACCCTCTGCCTCTGGACTCAGAAAGAAAAATAATCCGTGAAATAAGTCATAATATTCTCCCAGTGCATTAAAGCGGGCAGATTCTGACATAAAAACTTTCCTCGTGCTGCTCTGCATACATTTGGGGTGTCGGAATTCACTGCCTACTCCTACTTTTAGACATAAAGCAAGCCTTTTACATTGTTAGGAGTGACTAAGGTCTGAAGATACGTCATTCAGTGGGCCATTCAAATGAAGCAGTACCCACTTGGAGTAGAATTATACCGTCTCCTTAGCTGCATTACCACCCACAACTTCCTCTCCTATAGTGCTGCATCTGCATTCATTAAAAACTTAAATGTAAACTTTTTTTTTGCTTTTATTTCAAATTGAAGGTGGGAATTATTTAAATTACTAAAGCATGGCCTTCCTAAGATATAACTACAAATTTCCACCTCAGGAAAAGTTGGTACACACGTTTATGCTTTAGCACACGTGTTTTTTTTTAGTGGTTTTGCATTCACTGTGGCAAACATCTTTTGTGATGCCTCACAGAAGGACGAAGGTAAAAATGAACACCTCTAACTTCATTTCTCCACATGGAAAGCCTGCTTCCACTCCACTTTGCTATAAATAGGGTTGTTCAGGCATTTCTGACACTAAAAAAACTCTCAAATTGGTAGCATTGTGCCATTTTTACTGTGTTTTGACTGATATTTCTAAAGATGTCAGGAACAGTGATGTGAAGAAATGGTCTAATACATCTCATTTAAAGACTTACCTTCTGTGGCAGCAGTTTCCCAATATTATCTGGAGGTGTTGTATGTCTGCATACTTCTTTTATCATGCCATTGACAACTCACTTCACCTTGTCTAATGCTGACATGTTTGCATATGCTTGGATTTCCCTAAACTAATTTACGCAATTTTGACAAGCTCATCTCTGCAGCGGCAGCAAGGAGAATTGAGTTATTGTTGTTTTAAATTATTTCTCAGAAGCTGATGGTTTTGGAGCATTTAGATGTGAAACGGAGAGCTAATGTGAGTTGAAAGGAACGGAGAAGAAACAAAGACACACACTCGTACATTCAGACTCAGGTGCTTATATCTCATGAAACATATCATTACCCAGTTGACCAGCCAGAGAGAAAATACTATGTTGCTGTTGCTGTGACTATAGATTAATCCAACAACAAAAGGCCTCCCTTTTTCCTACCATGTAACATGTAATTATACATTTATTTTCTCCTTTGTTGCACACTTCTACCACAGCTGTATTTTTTTTCAAAGAAAACCCCCTTTCTGCAGACCAATTTTTAGCTTCAGTGAAATTAGACCAGGCAGCAATACTGACGAAGGCGTTTAATTATTGCCTGACAAACAGATTCTCCTGAAAAAGGTCAGAATGCAGGTTTTTACAAACACAAGAGAAAACAGGATATTAATCATTATTTAGCCAACATAAGGGAACAGGCAAACAGCCAGGAAGTGATGGGTCAAACAATGCTAACTCCAATAAAAGCTACATCTGTAGCAGTACTTCTTGAGTTCAGCCTTGGAGAACATTTAAATGTAAATACAAACATTCATGCATGCATGTGGCAATTATTGTCATGAACACCAGTCCAACATATTCATGGCTCTAGGCTTCATGTTTGCCCAAAGAAATCAGGACGATCTGTGCTCCAGCTACATATTCTCTTTGATGCTCAATTAACTCTGGCAGAGCCAATTATTAATTCAGATTTGCGAGTACAGAGTGACACTGATTGAAAAACAGTCATAGTCGGACCAGCCATGGTATAAGGTCTGAAAAAACGTATACTGTATTTTCGATACAATAAGTATCACTTAGGTCTTATTTTTTCTCAGAAAACAACAGTATGTGTTATTAGGTGGACCGCCTGATAGCCTAAATTGATTAATTCGGGTTGTGCTTGATGATGTTGAAGCGATTGTGAGAAGAACACTCTCTCAAAATGTCAGTCTGCTATTTCAACGAATCATAAACAAGGATGGGTGTTATTGCAAATATGCTAATTCGGCTAACGTTTAGCAGTGTCAGACTGTTTTTTTTTTTTTACATATTAATTACAAGGTTGGGGGTTAGCAAACTCACAGTCATGTTTGCTTTAGCTGTATCAGTCTGTTTTTTTATGGTTTGAAAACAAGGTCGGGTGTTATTGCTGATATGCTAATGCGGCTAAATTATAGCTGTGTCAGGACGGCGTTTTTTGTTGTTTTTTTTTAGTATTATTTATTATTTATTTAGTATTAGGTTTGGAGTTAGCAAAGTCACAGAAATTTGAGCAGTTTTGTTTGATTTATGATTAGCAAACAAGGTTGGGTGTTATTTTGAAAATGCTAATGCGGCTAATGTGTAGCTGTGTCGGACTGTGTTTTTTCTTTGCATTACTAACAAGGTTTAGAGTTAGCAAAGTCACAGTAATTTAAGCGGTATCAGTTTGTTTACTTTACAATTTGCAAACAAGGTTGGGTGTTATTGTGAATACGCAAATATGACTAGCATGTAGCGGTGTCAGACTGTATTTTTTTTTTTTTTACATATTACTAACAACATTGGGAGTTAGCAAAGCCACGGTAATGTTTGTTTTAGCGGTATTAGTCTGTTTTTTCACGGTTTGAAAACAAGGTTGGGTGTTATCGTGAACATGCTAACGGGGCTAACATGTAGCTGTGTTGGACTGCATCTTTTTTACGTTACTGACAAGATTAGAAGTTGTCACAGTAGCATTTGTTTCACTGGTATCAGTCTACTTTTTTACGTGTTCCAAACATTAGTTAGACGTATAGTGAATGTGCTAACTTTGCTAACATGTAGCATGTAGTACAAAAAAGTACTAGAATTCCTGTGAATGCAGTTAAAAAAGTCTGACTGACTGACAGTCTTATCTCTGACTCTTTTTCTCCCTTAATACACCTTACGTTACATTCACACTGGTCATTCTATAATCTGTTTTTAGCATATGGCATT
>NC_050531.1:13809947-13829804 GCF_002922805.2 Oryzias melastigma
ATCCTGCGGGCCGCAGATGGCCCGCGGGCCGCGAGTTTGAGACCCCTGTTGTAAAGTATCCAAGCAGTGTAAAATTTGCAAATCTTGCTCCAGGCTTTTCTTTCACAGCTCTATTCCGATATATGAAAGACTTGGTGTTGTATAATTACAGTCAAACACAAACCTCAGTTATTAGTTTCTCTTCCATGATCAATTTTCAAACCGTTGGCACTTCGGTGAATTAAAAGGAACACCTTCCATTCATCACTACCAAATCCGACCTCCTGATTGGTCAAACTTCAACACAACTCTCTAACAAGAGTTTACTGGCGATGCATTTTGTACGTAGAGTTTAAAAGTGATCGTAGAAACTTGATGTGTAAACGTGAGAGATTTGAACCCAGAAGCCCTAAACTTGCATATATGCAGGTTGACATAGATTTTTCATTGAAAGTGGTCGCTTGATTTCGCGTTGCATGAAGGTAGCCTTTAGTGCGCCTTATATATAATACAAATTTGAAAATAGACCATTCATTCATTGATGGTGCGCCTTATCATCCATTCCGGACAGTACAGCATTTGAGCTTTAACCTGAAAGAACCCGTAAGAACCCAGACACATTTTTGCCTTAAATAAAAGTTAAGTGACCAAGTGGACCACAGAACACATTTCTGATGCTCTTCTATCGCACTGATGTCCTCATTGGTTCGTATAGGTTAAAAATACACCATTCTCGTTTTGTTTGACACTTTCTTGATTTTCCTTGTCACACTCTCTGTTTGTCTGTCTTTCCCGTCACTCTTCTTTGCCACCTGTTGAATCAATGATCCCTGATCTCTCACTCAAGGCCATGAATGTAAGCCTCTTTCACTTCCCTCTATCTTTGCACCCCACCATCTTCCTCTTTAGCAGTTTACCACATCCTATGAGTCCCCTATCACCTACATCCTTACAGCTGACATCGCCTCCGGGGGCTTCTCTTTCCCTCAAATCACCTATCCCTTTATCCTTCTTTACCCCTTTTCATGTTTTTTTATTTCATCTCTTTGGCTTTTTTCCCATTTTATCATACTGGCGAGTAGAGGGAGGGGTTGGGAGGAGAAAGGACGGCAGTCCCATGAGCAGTAAGCCCATTAGAGGATGTGAGGAGAGCCTGCTCACTTTAGCAGACATCCACGCAGTCCCCACTCCACGTCTCTCTGTCTCTCTCAAACACATATTGCTTCCATGCTGGACTCGTTCTGACACTTTGCTATCCCCTCCATCTCTCCCCGTCTTATTCCTGCAGCCCTCCACAATGCCCCGCTCTCATTAATCACTACGAAACACAACACAGCGAGGCAATGGGTTTAGCTTTTACCACCTACAGCACCGCTGCTAAGAGGCCGTATAGTTTTTACTACGTGCTGCATCAATAAAAAGTGACACGTAAATCCAAAGTTTTCTTGAGACTGAACTATCCCCATTATCCTTCTTTTGCAGCGAGAGAGTATGATGCAGTCCTGACAGGATGATTCAAAGCTCAACATCCCTTGCATGAGCTGCAGGCTGCTTCAGCTTGGCTCAGCTCTTTTGGGCCAAGAGATGACATTGAATATGAGGTTTTCCTAGGTGCTTCATGGGAATTTCCCCATCTCAGTGAGTTCACTGCACTTCCTTTTCTTCAATAAAACTTTTTTTTTTTTCTACAAGATGCCTGACTGGTTTCAAGCTGCTGGGGTGTATTTCTTCATTCACCTTTAAATTAAAAGAAAAAAAAACTCATTCTCTTTGTGAGTTTTTAATGAAAATGTTATTAGATTCCAAGCGTACATCAATGATGCAGGCAAGAATGAAAAAAGGAGGTTGTGTCATATCAATAGAAAGCCTGAAGAGGATTTATGCGGTGCAGTTTTCCCAATGTGTATTGAAAACCAATGACTTGAGATGCAACCCCAAAGGAATTAAGACACAGAGGGCTGCTTTTGGGTGTTGATCAGCGTCAGTATAAAGCCTTAATTTAATGATACACTTCTATTCTCCAGATAGGATGAAGAAAATCCATCAATGATGTGACTTTGCGTTCAAAATTAGGTTGGCTAAAGTCCAGATGGAGATTGTACAATCCATGAAAGATTTACACATCAGTGTTTGTGCGATACAAGAGCTGCAACATTGCAATGCCAGTCAAGCAAGTGAGTTTGCACATTGTTTGATATGCACGTCACCCAGCAGGAGGCTGGATGCCTGACAGTGAATTCAGTGTATACGCTTGGCATCACTGTTTGCTCTGCACAAAAATAAGGTTTGGAAATTAACTGGATTTCATAAAAAATTAAGGAAGAAAAGTGGAAAAGTCTTTGAAGCATAAAACTGATTTGAAAAAAATGCCCCCAAGCAGCAAACTAAGTAAAGTTGTTGTGTTTGCAAGTGAAATTTCTACTGGAATGGTAGATGCATCCTATCCAGCAACTGCACTGTTGGCAAACTTTTTCTTTTTTTCTTTTCAAGAAGAGCTGGCACTGCCACAGAGGAGAATGTAAACAGACTTGTGAGGCAAACATAACTGTACTTTGGCCAGCTGGACATTCAGGAGAGATCCAGAACATTTCTCCATCCCACAGCCATCAGTCGGCCTCCCTCAATGGTTTCTTGGATGTCCAGATCATACAGTTAACCTGCTGCTCATTTACAGTGGAAAGAAGTTGACACTAAAAAGTTGCTTATCTGCTCAGCACAAGGAAACTAATTCAAACTAAATAATAATAAAGTATGAGATTATATTTTTATTTGTTTCAGCTTCTATGAAAATAAAATACTAGCAATGGAGAAATGTTTAAAAAAAACTTTGAAAAAAGTTATTTTTACATTTTTTTAAGCCTCATGCTCCAGAGCCATATGTAGCCCTATGGATAAAGAATATATATATATATATATATATATATTAAGTAACTGTAAGCAGTACAGAAAAAACAAAAATGTAAGCTCAAACTTTATTCAACTCATTTATAAACAGTTGAAGAATAGTATGTTTCAATCTGATGGACTCATGACTACAGTACCCACAATGCTCCAACAAGCATTAATACTCATACCAAAATACTTTGGTGGATTTTTTATCTTAGTGTAAATTTGAGGGCAGTAAGCACAAGCAGAATTCATCCTCAAAGCACACCAGACTAAGAAATAGATCTTCTATTTTTGAACAAATTCAAAAATTTAAGATACGCTTTATGGTCCAAAAATATGGTTTATCCGCTCTGATTTAAATATATCTCATCAGATGTATTAATGTCTGACTGAGATCCACTAAAAATAGTAAAATAAATATTTGTTTGTATTATTTTATATACCCTAGTACTATATCTTTGGTAAGTTGACGTGAGTTTTCTTTTATTTTGAAAGGAAGTCACGTAAACCTCTGTCAACACATAAACTATTTCACATTTTTTTGAAAGTCAATTTTTTTTCACGTTTTGTTTATGTCAAAAAAATACATTAAATGTGTCATAAAAATTTACAATAGCCTAAATACAAATCAGTGTCTTATTTTTCTAACGGGGAAGTCAGACTTTGAGGCTCCAACCAGGTTTTGGTCAACAGGAAATCGACCCAAATGGTTCTTTAAGTGTTGAAGGTTGCAGACGCCTGACCTAAACGGTTTAATTAACTAAGTTTTTGCAGATTGTTGTATAATCTTTAAGAAGTGGATTGCAACTCTTACTAGAAAAAACACAAACAACCATATATAAAAGTCTTGGGGACATTAGCACTAATAGCTTACAAAATAAAACAAGAAAAAACACATAAAATTGCAAAACTTTTACAAAACTTCAAAAGTCAAGGAACATTATATTTGACCTAAGTAATATCAGTGAGAAGAGGATAATTAAATAACTTCATCACTGACCCCACAGGGGCAAATTTAAACACAAAAATGATTATGTAGACCATGTTAAGTGCGCTACGCCGCAGCCTTGAGGAGAAGAAGAATGCTGTAACGAGTTTAATGGCGTAGAACGTGTGTGTGATCTTGTAACAATTCAACTGTAATGGCAACTTTGTAAAACTGCCCATTAGCACATCTCATAAGCATCCTATCATCAAGATGAGCATCAAGCCATCTGATTGATGGCCACACTGTGACAGCTAATTAGTCCCTACCCTCTCTTCATGAATATACAATCAGGGAAGTTCCACACTTGCTGTCAGACTCAAATGTTTCTAGATAGGAAAATATTTCCCTTGTTGTTTTTATTTTATTTTCTGGCTAAAATATGTACATTTTTTTATGTTTTAGAATAGCTTAAATCATAAAAATCCAGTTTATATCCAGATCAATATGGTAGGACTTAAAATATGGTCCTTCACTCTTAAAACACTTCTTCTTGCGTTTTCCATGTATTTAGGTTACTTTTTGGAACACTACCAATTTTTTAGGTTATAGTGGTTATATTTTAACCCAATTCATGCCTTTTTTTAATTCTTGAGTTTCCTTATTTTTGCTGACTTAAAATTACCCTGGAAAATGTTGGGCTGCATTCAGACTAGACACATTTGGTTCACTTAAAGTGAGCCAGAGTTGTTTTTACTCTGATAATCTGGAATACATTTTCAATCTGAATACACCCAAGGGGATTCTGGTCTCACGGTTTTCACGACTATCTAAGGGTGTGTTCACCCTTCATTTGTTCTGGTCTGGTCAAAACAAGATTGTTCACTTGTTCAACCTTTTTACTTTGATGATCAATTTTGAATCTCTGTATGAAGGCCAGGTTCGACACTTTTTACTGCTACTTTGGAACAGTGGAGGTATGCAGAGGACGCTACAGCTACGAGGTACGCTAGTAAGCTTTGTGACACTCAGATTGTTGGGGAATACCCGGCTACAGTGGCCGTCTTGGTCCAGTTATTTCGCTCTCGGAGCGGATCGTATTCAGACTGAACAAACCGAAGTCCAATTGGAAACGAACTGAGACCACCTTGAAAGGATGAGTCCGAGATCGGATCCTGGATCGGGACCAGAGTTCGTTTGGGTGTATTCAGTCTGCAACTTTGTTCCGGATTATCTGTGAAAACGAACTCAGGTTCACTTTAAGCGGACCAAATGTGTTTCGTCTGAATACCCCCTATATGTCACACTTATTAGCATATGTTCCGAGTTGATGTCTTTGCAGCATGGCTAACGCCATACCGATAAGTAAAAAGTGTCGTACCTGAAGTTGATACAAATGTTCACAATTAGTCTGCAAAATATAAAGTTTAAATAAGTGAACTATCCTAACAAAGATTTAGGGACTTACATAATTCCTTCTCCTGGTGCTTTGCCCCGCCCTCATAATTCCTGGCTAATGACTGAATAGATATTTTTTCATGTGGTTTTGTTAACTGGCTTTAGTTTGAATAAGACGTCTCCGATAGACAGCTGTCTGAATATAGGACTCAGTCTGGACCAAATTAAACAGACCCGAGCCTAACCAATAGACTTCTTTAGTCTGAGTACACTCTTAGTCCTGTTTTAACTTGGAGTTGAGTTGAAAACAACCCAATTTGGATTGTTTATATTGAGTTTTTAGTGTGTTCCATCTCTTGTCTTTGTTTCCTCCTTAAATCAGGCCTATTGGCGGAGAAAACAACAAAATCAGACAATTGTGCTGTCAATCCAACACAATAGCTCCCATTTTACCATAATTAAAAGCACCCATTCATAAAAGTCATAGTTTTTTTTCCCCTGACCCACAACTCCAGCTTCGACTCCTGCCCTCACATCAGCATTACTCTGCGCATAAAACAACTGCCCGGCCAGCTCATCATGTCAGCGCGTTGGACTGTTGTCAGCACTCCATCCTGTGGATGCCTGCCAGTATCCTCTCTGTCTGATCAATAGGCTCCGGCGGCTAGCTTTCCCCCCTTTGCTCTCTTTCCCTCCCTTGTTCGCCACAGCATTAAGACTGCTCTGTTCTGCCAGCACAGCATAGTGATTAGGCATTAGGCCGGTGCTGCTGTGTGAATTAGCTTAATCTGTGTCTGCGATGAAGGACGAGGCTTTTCATGCCCACTGGAGACATTCGCTGGACATAAAAGAAGCTAATCTTTAGGAAATTTAGAGAAAATGGTGCATGGGTGAAAGAAGGAGACTACCCAAAAACCTGAGGCAGTTCTCTCATTGAGTTACTCTTTTTATCATGTGACGATTAAAAAAGAAAAAAAAAAAAAAAACGCTGAAGTTCTTGAAGATGTGTGGCTCAGGGGTAAGAAGAGTGTTGCACTGTCATCCCTTGAAGTACATGGGAAGTGGATAATGTGCTGGTTGAAGAAATTGAGCAGCTGTTGTCTGAATGAAAGCAAAAACCATCTCAGCATTCATCCAGCAGAGGTCAGTTTGAGGAGAATCACATGGGGGTTCGGTTCTGCCCGTCTACCAGCTGCCTGGCTCTATAGAGGAAGCCACCTCATCTGCAATCTTGGCAAGTTGCAGAAGGATCTGATGCGATAAAAATCAGGCACTAAAACAGAAACACTGCTTTACTTCTTGTACTTCTGTGCCCTTGCTGTCCATCATGAACGTGCCCCAGTGCTGACATGAGGCAGGTTGAACAAGTACTCCCAGCATGCCTAACAGGGGCCAAGGCCTCCTTCTCTCCTCTGGCCATCTCCTGAATATATTGTGTGCCCTTGACAAACTGCCAGCCCTCCATCCCCCTCCTGGAAATGCTTATTGATCAACTTGGTTGTGGGAAAGGTGCTCCCGTCAACCAAACGTGTATAAAAGGAGCAGCAAAACATGATGATCATTACAACTTTTTTTTCCTGATTGTGAATGGGTCAGTCAACAAACACAATAATAGTTGCCCCCATTTGTTTACAAAAGGACTGAAGCATGTTGGAGTACTTTTACGCACAAGCAATGGTGGATTTAGGCCAGCAGTCATTAGGAGCCAATTATATTTTTGGAGCACATGTCTCCAAAAAGAGCCTATAAAAGCAATGCACTACCTGAGAAGAATCATCAAAAATCATTTCTCCTGAATGACCCCAAAGATGTCCTGAGCGTGCCGACGATGCGTTTGGTGATCTGTCACCTTCTCTTTGCTTTGCCTCCAAGAGAAGAGCGGCATGACTTACCGAGATGATCAGGCTCCTTCTCGTCCTCCTAGTGCGTTCTATCGGGTCAACCCGCAGTGTGTTCAGATCAGATCAAAAGCGGAGCGCTGCGCCTTCTACGCCGCGTCCTGCGTCCGGAGTTCCCGTGGATGGAACGAGCATTTGCCGGGATGCTGTGGCGGAAGTGCGCGAGGCTGAGGCATCCGCAGGGAGGAGGAGGAAGAGGAGGAGGAGAGTGATGCGGGAGGGAAGGCTGAGGATGAGGAAGAGGCGAGGGTCGTGGTACGAAAGCAGCGAGGAAAGAAAGAAAGAGAGGAGAGGAGAGGCGAGGCGCGCAGTACTGCAGCGACACGGAGGCAGCGCGACCAGGAAGGAGACAGGCAAGCACCTCCGTCTCGGAGAGTGAGGACTTCATAGGGAGTCGTCGAGCGACATCTTCAGGTGGAAACACCACCACTTTATTTGTGAAGATAGAAAGATGGTGACAAAGTTGCGTTTCTTCCCTTTAAATTTGATATAACCTCAATCATTATCTCAAAATCAATTAAAAAATGACGGTAAAAGGTGCATCTTTTAATTTCACTCATGTTTCCAACCACTGCCTCCTCCACCCCCACCATTAGTGCAGTCACGTCCTCCAACCCCCTCCTAAACAATCCATGGCAACCGGATCCCCACGGGGGTTGGTGATGGTGATAATATCACCTGACCTGCACTCCATCATCTCTGCAGCCTCATCCTCTGGATTACTTTAGCTCTCTGTCTGAGACACACCTGGGTTCCCATAGACTGAGGCTGCTCAATATTTAGGTGTTTATTTTTATTTTTTTAATTCCAGTTATGTCTAAACTCAATTGATTTTCTAAATATTTGAAAATGGCCTTGATTACCAATCAGTCTGCTGCATTTCTCTCTGAACAACCATCCTGGTTCCTTTGAAGTTGCACTGAATATGAAATAAATAAATAGAGAAACCCAAGATACTGTTACTCTCCTATGAGCCAGCTACATGTTTGTATATAAATGTAAAAACATATTAACTGTTTATAGATGCCCACATTTTTTTTGACTAACATTCTGTTTACTCCCCTTTTCCTATGGGTCAAAAATGACCCATCTTTCCAAAGCCCCAACATATTTTATTGACTTTTACAACTAAAATCTATTGTCTATGATGAAGCATCATGTTACTCATTTACCCCTTAAAACAAAATATGAAGGAGAATTTATTTTTTCTTTTTTTTAAATCACATTTTTTTGTTACACCACACAGAAAGACAATTACCAGCAAAAAATATTTGATCATTCAAAATTGACAATTTTGACCCAAACACAATATGAAGGTGAATTCTTTTTTCTTTTTAATCGTTTTTTTTCTTGCATCACACTGAAAGACAATCACCATTCAAAATGATTACACTTTTAAAAATTGACCAGATTAAATTTTGACTAGAGCACAATATAAGGGTAAATTATTATTTTTTAATCACAGTTTTCGTTCTCTTTAAATTAACCTAAATGTTTCTCAACTTTTTTCTCATTTAAGTCAGTGTTTTTCAACTTTTTTGATGTCCTGGAAATGGTAAAGTTTTTTTCTTTTTTTGACTAATAAGATGAAATTGAATAGTTTTCTACAGCACACTGGTGAAAAAAACAAAGATTTATGCCTAAACTTAAAACTGTGCTTCTTTTAAATAATTTGCTTTATGTCTGGCACCATCTGCACTCATGCAGTTACATTTCTGTTTGTAGTTATATAGTTAAAAAAAAAAGAAGGAATGCAGGTCTACATGCTGTTTTCTCTCTGTATTCTCCATAGACAGTGTTGTGGTGTCACATACAACATATACAGTAGCACACATATAACCTTAACGTTATAGGTTTGATTGACATGAAAAAAACTGTTGATTGTACAAATTCATTTGACTTTTTTTAATTAATATCAATTTAATGTTCCTCATTAAATATTACTGATTTTATTTATTTTAGGAGAACTAGAAAAGTCGAAAATTAAAGTGTCAATACTATAAAATAGTATGAATCAATGAATACAGGGAATGATCAGATAAAATTTCCCTTTGTCTTGTTAAACTGCACATATTACAGTTTATTCTTTAAAAAATTAATTTCAAGAAAAAAATGCATATTTTAATCCTTAGTAGTTCTAAAGTTTTTGGGTATTTTTTTACTTTACAATTTGCTTTAGTGGTTTATCTTTATAATCTTTTTGTGCCAATGCCTCATATTCATCATCATTTAGTACAACCCCAGATTCTTTTATATTTATATATATTTTTTCATTATATTGCACAATATTTCCATAATAAACCTGAAGCTTTCCAAAAACTGTCTCCTTTGTCCTCCAAAAATCACAAAAATGGAGATCAAACTGTTTTTTTTATGTTTTCTAAAAAGCATCAGGCATGTGGCAACAAAATAAACATGTAGACATCCACGGATAAGGCAATTTCGAGGTCAAAACTATGTGAAAATTGTCTAGGAAAGGTGAAGCTTCACTGAAAGTTCCATGGATTTTTTCCAAGGGATATCACAACTATGTCTCATATTTTTTTTTCATTTCACACAAAACTTTAAATAAAAAGTGTAGGGGTCATTTTTACATCATAGTAAACCGACAATGTGATTGGCAAACTCAATGGTGAGCACAGACTCCTAAACATAATGACAATTTTTCATTTTCAAATTATTAAAATATAAAAACACATCCTGCTTTTTTCTCTTTTTTAAAACAAATCAAAAATACTATTTCCATTTTATTTCCTCTGAAGTATAAGAGGAAGAGTGGATGTTCTTTGAAGAACTCCCACTAGATGGTGGCAGTGGACTTAAAGCAAAGCTGTAGCTGAGTGTTGTGAAACTTTGTGAACAAAAAAAAAAGTTTTTTTTTTGTTAACATAGCACCTCTCATTGCAAATATATATATTATATATATCTGTTAAAAACAAACTAATTAGACAAAAAAGTAAATTTGGACTTGAATATGGTTATAGTTGGAAAACAATAATTCTGATTAGAATTCTGGTTCAGTCTGTTTGAAGTATTAAATGACTCATTTTTATTCCAGATTCTACAGCAGTCTATATCAGTAACAGCAGTAAATGATTTAAATCCCTAGCAAAAAATAAAATGAACTATGTTTATTCTTTTTGCATCTGCTGTCAAATTCTTATGTTTTTTCACAAATTATAAATTTTTTCACCAAATATTCTGAATAGTAAAATAAGGTTTTCTTCAGGCCAATTGTAAACGTCTTTTATGCTTTTCTTTGTGTCCATCAAATATGCATCTCTATCCTCTATAATCTTTATCAGTATTGTTGTTTTCTAGCTTTCGCAAACATATATATGTATATTAAAGTTCTAGTTTTTGTTAGTTGCCCTCATTCTGCTCTCACATTAAAACACATTTTTAAATAAAGAACCAATCGGATAATTCTAACTTAAAACACGGGTATCTCTTTGAATGAGGTGCTGCAAAACACTCATTATAATGTTGAGAAAGATTGTTTATACATTTGTTTAGCTTGTAAGCATTTTATTAATACAGCCTTTGTAAACAATGGTCTCACCTTAGATGGTAATGAATCTTACTAAGTGTGTTAACAAACCTTATCTGGCTTATTGTACTATAAATGTCTTCCTAATAAACCTATAGACATATTTATAATGTTTGTTAATGTGTTAATAAAGCTTGTTAAGAAATCTTATATAAAGTGTTACCAAAATATGCTTGTGAAAATATAGTAACTTGTATGATTAAAATAGGACATCAATATGTTCTGTCATCTAAAAAAATATTATTTTCTTAAAAGTTTATTTATTTATCAGGCATTTGTCTCACTCGGTACATGTTTTTCTTTACTGAAACAATAAAAAGGACGAATAGATCATTTGTGCAGAGTTGTGAGAGGTTGTTGTGCAAGTCAGACATGTCTGGGTGGATGTACAGATGGATGCTTGTTAAAAGGAGAAAAAACGTGGGTTTGAGGACTGTATTCTGAGTCAAGAACAAGACATTCCTGCATTGCAAAAATAAAAAAGTCAAAAAGTCTTACAGCATTGGTAAATTTCCTTTAAATAAGCAAAATAATCTGGCATTGTGGTAAGAGAAATGGTCTTATCAAGAATTATTTTTAAGACCTCAAACTAAGATATTTTGCTATTGAAAAACTGCTTTAACCCTTGTGCTATCCTAGGCATGTTTATATTAAAAGTGATATAAAATCCTGTCCACATTTGTCATGGGAGGGATCACACATCAATATAAGGGTGGGGTCATCTGGACCCCATAAGAGAACACAAGGGATAAAATAATTATTTTTCTCATGAGGCAGAAAGTAGGACCATTATTTTGTAACAAGTATCCATTTTTTACTTTTTTAAGAGTCAGTTTATTCATTTATTGAGTTTTTGAAATGGTCTAGATATAGCACAAATGTTTTCATAATGCTCTAGCCATGCTGTTCACACGCTCACAAACTCAGGGCTTGCAAAATATTTGTTCTCAAAATATATTTTTTTCTAATATTTTTCATTCACTTTTAACATTTCAGGAAAACTCAGCAAATAAAATAAGCTGACAGCTCTGAATTTAGAACACTTAGGGAACAGAAAAATGACAGCTCTATTTTGCAACATCTTTACCAAAAGTCCATTACATTTATTCCATTCATAAAATTAGTTGCAACGCAACTTTTGGGAAATTGTCATGGTGGTGTGAATCCTTTCGAGACTCTTAAGCAACCGTGAATTCCAGGCAAGTTTCACCATCAAACTTTAAAACCACAAAAAGGTTAAAGGTTATTTATTTAGGGCATTCAGGTTACTTTGCACTTGCAAAAATGTCACAGTTTGTTTTGTTTTTAATTTGACTGTCACGATAAGGATGATTTGTGGAGGACTGCGGTACAAGAAAAAAGTACAAGAAACTACAGGAACATGACAGAAACTTGAATTATTTAACCCTTTACTGCCTGTTGTCACAAATAAGCAACAAACCAATTTGGCTCCGAAATGACCCAAAATGTAGCATCTAGTTAAAAGCAAAAACATAAGTTTTTTTTTTGTTTTTTGTTTTTTCATAGCTGCAAATAAATTTAGACAACAAGGGGTTCAGTAATTAATAATGCAAAAAAATTTTAACAAACACAAGACAAAATCAAACAGCTAAAATGAATTACAACACAAATATTATAACACAAGAAACTTAAAGTCATGATGAGACAAAAGATCTGCCTCAAAACAACTGAATCGATGGCTTTAACCCAGGCATGTCCAAAGTCTGGCATGTGGGCTGTTCTAATATCCAGGTTCTATGTGAAATGAAAAATATCCCATTTCCAAATAAAAAATGTTAAATAAAAAGTTCATTTGTCATTTAAGCTTATTGTAATGGTTCAAAGAATGCAGACCTGGCCTTCTTTACAAAAAGTTTGGACACCCCGCTCTAATAGCCCATTCCATTGAAAATTGGGTTTATGGTGTTTTTGACATGTTCTTTTCTCATGAAGCAGGTCATATTTAAAATATTTTAAGATAAAAACTGTGTGTCTGAGTAGTTCTTGATTCATTCGTGATAGATCAGGAGCAGATAAAACCCCACATTTTGAAAAAGCTTAGGTTTGTAATACATCGAGTGCGAAGTCTCTCTGCTCTGCTCCAATTCTAATGCTCTAATTGTTGACAAATAGATCCATTAACATGTTCATTTTCCTCATCTGGCATTAGGCTCAAAACTGTACGGCTGCCAGTTTTTTTTTTTTTTTGCTAATCTTAGTTTGGGGTTTGTAAGGGTCTGTAAACTAGCAGGAGAGAGCATAATCATAGGAATGCTGGGATATCAATGTAGGGTTACTTTTGGCCCAACAATCCAGAAGCAAATTTCTGATGGACTACTTCGGCGTTGCAGAAAATATGTCCTAAAGAAATGACACAGGCTTTTGGATTTTGGCTAAAACCTCCAAAATCCTAATTAAAAGACCCGCTTGGAACGGTTTTACAACAGATTAAAATACAGTTGGAATGGGACTTTAACCCATTCATACCTAATTTTACAGTACTTTCCAATAAATTAAAATAAAAATATATTCTTCAATCCGTTCG
Source organism: Oryzias melastigma (assembly GCF_002922805.2). NCBI lineage: Eukaryota > Metazoa > Chordata > Actinopteri > Beloniformes > Adrianichthyidae > Oryzias > Oryzias melastigma. Next base: position 13,823,132 of record NC_050531.1, read on the forward strand.
TGATAATGCTAACGTGGAGTCCAAAATCTAATGGTAGATTGAGAGATAGCAACATAGGACAATGAAGGGGTTAAAGTATTTATGACAAAGGACCTTTTTTTAAAGATTGGTTGTAGTAGAACCAATCTTAGAACGGTTCTACTATACTATGGTCGGAATTATGAAGTTACTGTGCAACACAATTTCAGATTTAATAAATAGCATTCTGAGATCTGATATTTTGTAATAACGGAGAATCTATCCCAGTGATCGGCAACTCCAGGACTCGAGGGCCACATATTTGCATGTTTTCCAATATACCCTGTTCTAATTGGCTGGACACACCTGAACCAGGTAATCAGTCATAAGTAGTGCTTGGATATCCAAAAATTATGGAGTTGCCCATCCCTGATCCATCCCAAGGCAGCTGGTTTTTCATGGAAAAAGGAAACAATGGCAACTGCAGTTTTGTATTTATGGCTGTTGATGCTCTATGATTCTCCTAAAATCCTGGTACAGAAGTTGAAGAAATGTACTAGTGTTTTTGCTGGAAAGTGCCATAACACTTAAACATTGCAGCTCTATGTAAAAGATAGATGTTGCAGTTCCCTGTAGTCTAACAGAGGAGGTTTTATCCAGGGATATGGTTGGGTCCAAAATTTCCCACAAGAATTAAGTGGAAGCCAAAGGAGGCAGTGGGTATAGAACCAATGCTTCAATATAGAGATATTGTTAGACAGGCAGGTGCAGCTTGGAAGTGGTGGATTTGGTTTGAATCTACTGTACCTTTTCAGCAGTCATGAGATAGCTGGTTGTAGATTAGTAAGAAGAAGTTGAGTAAAGAGAATCTGGGGTGACACAAAGTCTATAAATGAATTAAAAATCCCCTGCGAAACATTTATAGATGTACAGGGGGTACCTTCACTTCAGTACATTCTGTGGGAGCGTGATGTAAGCTTGTCACAGGGGAGATTTGCATGAAGGCATAGCCAAGTGCTCAAATGCAGCAGCTGTTGAATGCAAGCACATAAATAAATGCAACAAAGCGGAACAAGAAGCATGGCTTTCTATTTGATTGCAAAGGAGAGGAAATGCAGCACACTGACAGACTGTGAGAAAGCTACTGGTCAGCTGAATGAAGCTAGAGACTGACGTCAGAGGGAAAACATAAAAGTCAAGAAATAGTGTTGGGATATGAGTATATTGTAAATAGAATTCTCTAGAAATTCTGAATGAAAGAAAAAAACAATTGGCAGCAGCAACAGAGGAACGTTGATGAAGAGTTGTACTCTGCCCAGTGGAGGATGGTTGTAGTGGCTTTATAAAGTCAGCTTGCTCCCTGCTGAAAGAACTTGGTCTTGAAAGGAGAAGGTGATTAACAAACTGGCCGACCCTACTGCTTGCTTTAGTAAGTTTGTGGAAAACTAGAAACAATGCGGTGTGGGGGACTGGCAGTCAAGTACAAAGCTAAGAAAAGTGACTTGACATGGCGTGTTTACTGGATTTGATTTTATTAAGTTGTAGGAAAGAAAAAAGCTGGCTGTTGTATTTTAAAACATCTATTTAAAGTATATTTATTATAGTTTTAATAATTTGATTAGTTTCTAAATCTGAATTGTATAGTGCCTTTCCAGGGCTTGATGGGAAGAAGGGATATCTGGATAGTTTTTTGTAACCAGAATAACTTCGTAAGCTCTTTCCTATTATGTTTTCTTATCTCTTACCGTAAAGGCGGCCATTGTTGAAAAACTTACACAGTCTGGGCCTTGGGATAGTTTAGTCTAACTTGACTTGTTTTTTTTCTGGCAGCTTTGCCTCTTTTTTCACTTCTCCTATCATTTCATCTCTTTTTTTCACATTTTATCATCTTATCTAGAAGACTAGTATTTATCGTGATAATGGTTCGGGTAATTTGTTGTTAGTATTCTGGCTGCTGCTGGGTGACTAGTGACTTGTGTTTTTGGAGCTGAGGTTATGGGTCCAGATAAGTGCGGCTGGTGGGCTGGGAGTTGGATAGGTTTATGGGATGTTGCGTCATGGACATGAATCAACAAAAAAAACACAGATTTTTGAGAAATAGTTAGAACTAGTAGACATCTAATACACAAGTATAACTGAGTATCATCATTATAACAATAGAAAAAAATATTCACAGTTGCTACCAAAGCAATGAGTTCCATTCTCTGCAATAACATGTTATGATCAATTATTTAATATGCAATACTGACGTCATAAGGAACTACAGACACAGGTCAATTGTCTGCAACCATGAGGAGATTTCAGACAAGCTACCTTAGTGCTAGGAAGAGCTTTAAATCCTGACTGAAACTTTTATAGGAGATCTTTCTATTCAAATGTTTTTCAGAATTGAACGGTTTTCCTAAATAATTTAGAAACAAAGGTGTGATGAATATATCGGACAGAAGATAGCTAAAATGTGTGTATCAAAGGTAGACTTTTTATTAAACGTATCTCTTTAGGCAATGGGGTTGAATCGGATCCAAGAGATAAGTTGAAGATTTACAGCAAGACGTTTTTGAAGATACTTCAGAAAGCTCAAGAGGAATAAAGTGACCTAAATGCTATTCTGGTTCAGCAATCATTAAAGCTCTGTTGGTCCTGATAAACTATCAGTAACAGCAGTTAAATGCTCACCCTGACTTATTTTCCTCAGATAGACTTTATTTAACTTGTTAAGAAGCTCATGGAGTCTGAGATCATAAGGAGTACAAGGTTCAACAGAACCGTGACGTTCAGTCACAATAGTAAAAGTAAATCTGAGGTTAGAGTAGTGAGAAGTTCTATCATTTTGTATGGCTTCTTTATTAATCAGCACACTGCCTCTCGATAGAATTATTTTTTTCTGATAAAATAAATCAGAAAATGAATACAGAATAAGGGCCAAAAGGCTTAATGGCTTTAAAAGACTTATTTATAGTCAACCGACCAGTTTTAACGTCTTTCCTGTTTCCTATATTTAATACCATAGGTTGTTGCTGTTGTGTTTAAATATCTCGTTTTATTTCTGATTTGTGTTATTTACCATTTTATGATTTGTGGAAGAGACAATTTTTTAGTGGGGTGTTCCTAGTTGAAGGCAGGAGGCCACAAAGACTTCAACTCTGCTTCTTGGTCTCAACTGTGATATAGGACTGAAATAGATGTCCACATTTCTAGAAGTTAGAGCTGTACAGTAAATGCCAAATCTCCTAAGAAGACCCTGGCTCTTCCAATTGCTGATGTGGCCTACTTTGTGTTCTGGTCACTACCAGACAGCGGTTGAAGGACAGCATGGGTCTGACATTAACATTAGTGAGCTCTAATTGATGTAACCGAGTGTCAGTCTAATTTTAAAATCAACTCAGTTCATATCATAATTGTACAAGAACAGGTCCAGAGTGAATTTAACACAAACAAGTTGGAGCACGTTTCTAAGCAATCAAAGGAAAACTTATCTCACGCTTTTTATGAATACAATATTACAGATTTTGACATACCCACAGTTTACTGTGCGATATGATCAGCCCTCAATCGTACCCCAATAATTTATGATAACAAATATCTTGTCGGACTTTATCCCTTACATAACAGATATTAGTTGTAGCTTTTCGGCATTCTTAGAGTTAGTTCTGTAAAGAACTACAAAGTTGCACATAGATGATGTCATGACCTTTAAAGTGTGTTCACTATTTTGTAGAGCTGTCCAAATCTATATTTCTAAAACTGAGTGGCCTGGAAATTTACCAGAATTTTTTGTGAAAAACCAGTGTACATCGATGCTCACTAGATTGAAGAATTTAGACCACAATGCATTGCATTTGAACACTTTTGGTGAAAAAAAAAAGTATTTCAATTTAGTTTTTTTTTTTTTTTAAACCACCCACGTTTTCATCATCGAATTAAATTGAGTCATAACTAGTCTTTGTAAAATGCTCAAATGTTTGTATTTAATTGTTTTTTTTTAATTTCATAAAGTGGGTGAAAGTAATGAGCATGGTGTCCAAAACTGCTTTTAAGGGGGCCATACCATGACTTTTTTAAGCTTTCCAGTGTAAACTATATCCATATATAATCATATTTTACATTTGGAACACTAAAAAACAAATTATTTATGAAATATTGGTCATTTTTTGTGAGTTTTTTTTCATTCCTGGATGTAAAACGACTCGATTCCTGAGGCTCCACGTGCCACTGCATGCGGCTGCCGCCCATTTCAGCTGAGTTCAAATAAAAAGTTCATGCAAGTAAACAGCTTTTATAATTTAGAACACAACAACAGTTATAGAATTAAAAATTAGATTAAAATGATTTTAAAAAAAATGTATGTAACTAATTAATCCTGGTAATTTGCCTTTGTTTTAAAATGTACTATAGGCTTCCTGTTCAATCAAATTCTTGCACTTATCTATGTGTGATATCTAACATGCAGGGTTAAGCTACACATGATATTAAAGAAAGTTGTCTGTTTAAACTTTATTCACTTTTTAAATCTCAGTAAACTATGCAAACAGGAAACACACAGACTTCTGCTCTGGTGTGCAGTGCTGTCTAGCAATCTATGCTTTTATTATTCAAATTTAATTTTAAAACTTGGCTAAACCTTATGAGTCGCTCCAGGTTTCAATGACATAAAGAATAACGTGGGTAAAATTCTCAGTAACTGTCCTTATATGAGTTAGCCATGTACCTTTCATAAAAGTTTCTAAAAAGACAGCCAGCACATGCAGTACTGCGTGTGACTAGACAGCATTCCTTTTGACGCATGCAAAACCGCATGCCTGAAAAACACCTCACAAAGGCCATGCGGGACCATTTGTAAGTGCATGCAAACATGCAAAAAGCACTAAAAAGTTACAAGTGAAGGGGAGGGAGAGCTCCAATTAGAGTTATAACTACAGGTTACGATAAAGTAACAAATTCAAAAACCACTAATGATCTTTGCGGCGGAACGGCTCACACATACTTCCTAAATGAGTCATCGCACAGCAGGAAGAAAGACAAATATTACTGGAAAATTATCTTAAGCCTGTTTGATGGGTGCTTTAGCTACGTTGGTCATGTTTCAAGCCCCATGGTGCATTTTCTTGCCAAAGATCTCACAATCAGATGGGTGTCCTCAAATACTCCTGACTCCATCTCTGCAACACAAAAAACACATTCTTACACACAGATACACATTATTTGTGTACTTTCCCAGCAATATCAGAAATATTATGAAAAATCTCAAAATGATAAGTCTTATTTGGAAATGAGCAGCATCATTTCTGTCAGTCGGTGTGTGTTATACAAGAGCAGACAGTATTTCTGCATGGAGACGAGCTGTTACGTTGACCCACAAAGACCATGGTTTGTGCAAAGCTCAGAAAAAAAAAAAAAAAAATTGCAAAATATTTCCCAGGGCAGCGCCACTAGACAGACTGCATTCCTCTCCAACATAGATATGACCATGAGATTTTTTTATGTAACAGCAACAGGAGATTAGAGGTCAAATTAAAGTTGTAAGGTTTTTTAATGTTACAAAAATGCGTTTAGAATTCCTGTCAGTATTTAGAATTAATTCACTATAACCACTTGGGATTCAGCTGTAACCTCCTGCTCTATTCCTTGTTTGAGTGAAAAAAAACATTTATTTTTGGAGATTTTTGCTGACTTTAAAATATATCAGAAAAAAAAAAATCACATTGTGGATTTTTGTGTGAGTCAGCACAAAGACACATATCATGTCCATATACGCATGCAAGCATGAGGCGGATGACTGTTTATAAACTGTTTATATATTTCGTGCGACGTTTATGAGCCCCGTGCGTCATTCAACTTAAAACATTAGCAAGTTTTCTGCATATTTTTGCACTGCAAAAATGTCTGTTCTTATTCATCTTTATCAATTTTTCTAGGTTCTACTACCAGTAAAAGGGACACAAAGAGGCATAAAAAGATTTACTCCTATGTATGAAGAAATATTGGTGATTGGAAAATAAGGCAGTTGTAAATTATTATTCATTAAATTATTTTAAGATATGCATTTATTAATAGTTTCCTGCTTAGCAAAAATCTAAGAAAGCACGATTTGTTGCATTACTACTTTATCGAAGGTTGCATGTATTAGGCCACAAAAACCTATTTATTTTTAATTTTATACAAGTTAGATACTGCTGAGGATAATTTCTCTTTTTTTGATTTTACATTTACAGTTTCATACCATACTGGCAGATACCCAGTACCACCACTGATCCCGACATGAATAGCTGCATCCCATAGCGATTAGGGTCAAGGTCCTTGCTTAATGGTATGTTACAGTGGTGCAATGAGGGTGGAGTAAACAAACATGGCTGGATATCTGCCCCACCCAGATTTAAATCTGTGGAAACCAGGATTGACGAAAAGATTTAAAAGGCAAAATGTTTTAACTAAAAAAAAAAAAAAAAAAAAAATACTTAAAGAAAGAGGCTTGTTTCAATCAATTTTGTGAGCTCCTCTGATGGTGAAAGTTATTAGGATGTTAAAGCTGAAATTACATGTTGTTATCCCATTTGGAAATGATCATTTTGTTAAACCCAAAAGTTTTAGGAATAGTCCCTTGAATGATGCAAGTTGCCACATTAGCCTTTCAGAGTTAAAATTATAGATCATTTCTTTTTCTTACCAAGATTTAACCTTAATTTATATATTTTTTACCTCTTTAATAAGGTTAATT
>NC_050531.1:13831356-13844728 GCF_002922805.2 Oryzias melastigma
AAGCAATGGACTATTCCGTCAACAAAAAAATAGAAAACAGAGAAACATTTGGACAATTTTTTTTTTAAATAAAACTCAGAAAATTCATTGATTTTTGTTTTACAAGTAACAAAAATATAAAATAAATATATCATATAATTTAAACGTGGTTTCAGTTTTTCAATACTTAAAAAAAATAGTTCTTGAAATTAATATAGTATAAAAGTGGACCAGTGAAGATTTTTTTTTTCACCCAGGTAAGTATGTTTAAAAAAAAAACAACTAATAGAACTGCTGCAGAGGCCCCCAATGATATTGTTAACCCAGGGTCCCCAAATTGCTAGGTCCGCCCCTGCCAGAGTGGCCCTTAAAGTGCTGAAGTTTGCAGACCCCTGATTTATTGCAACTCTTATAACGTCTTTGATTTTGATAGTTGCTCCTGTTTACAGCAGCACTTACATAAACGTGCATCTCGTGTGTGAGAGAGAGAGTTTGTCTGTGTGCATCAGCAGAGGAGGTGCTGCAGCTGCTCGGGAGCTATGACAACGTGCTCTGCAAAAGCCACAGGTTTCGCCTCCACCAGCCACTCCAGAGCGTGATGTCAGCAATATTATTCTGTTTGGAGGATGAACCTTATTCTTATGGCAGTAAAGTTCTCTATTGGAAAGGACGGAAGTCAGTCACATGCGCACTGAAGAGCTGCGTGATGTAGATCGTGGGAATCGTCTGTAATTCCTCAAGTGCGCATTGGAATAACTGGGTTGATTTTTCCATTTTGGGGGAATTGGAACAGTCCAGAATGTGAGCGGCAATGAGGAAAAGGCCAGTGGTCTCTTGTTCCAGCTTTAGCACGCAGTGACTATGAATGAAGAATGACCAATGGTAAGTACGGCGTGTCGCACGGGTTCATTCCAGTCCTCCGATCCACTTTAGCCATGACGCACGGACACAAACGATCATTTACATAGCGAAAACACCGTCAAATCAGTGCCGAGGTCAAATCAAACTACAAAATAGAAATCAAGACACAAATGCACACACAGAAGCAGGTAGAACACGGGGCGGAAGCCGACTGGAAACTCACCGGGGACGTGCGCATCCGCATCCGTCAGTGTGCCCTGCGCGTCGAGCAACTGGCGCAGTTGAGAACGTCGGGGGACTTAAATGCTTTCTCCAAACAGGGAAATTCCGTGTGGAAAACTTCCCATCTGGACGTTATAAGGAAACTGGAAGAAGATTTTGGTGCGAATGGGAATTAGTGTGGCTTTCCTGGAATTAGCCTGCTTGTGGGAATGCTTCAAAGTCCTGTGGAGTTGGGCTTCCCGTCCCAGTTGATATTCAGATGAGGGTTATAAAAGTAATAGTATAGAAGGACAAATAAAATCATCATAATAAACTAAGTGTGTGAAACGTGCAATTAAATAACCTAGAAAGGCGTGTTTATTTAATGATCTTGGTACCTGTAGTAACACAAGTTCTTTTTTAATTAAGAATCTTCCAACTATTATTCCTGGATAAAAAGTCACACATTAGTAATAAACAATATAACATTACTATGTTTTTTTAACAATTGATTACTGTGCAAAATAAAAATCATAGATGCATTTTCATTCAGCCTGCAGGTTAAAGTGGCTTTAACTCTACATCAATGTCAGTAGTTTATTACTGTCCATCAGCCTTTACAGCATCTCTTGCCTCGCAGCTTTGGTTGCAAATGAAGCAGCAAGCCGAAAGATCTTATATTTCAAGTGTTGCAGGGGAATAAAGGCCTCCCTCTGATAAAATATGACTGAAAATATACCCTAATATAATAAGACAAGCCTTGTTTTAAAGACCCACTCCAATGAAAGTTGTGTTTTTAACATGTCATCGTAGCATTTTTTTTTTTATAATGGAGGACACGTATACAATAATTTAAGATTTAAACTGTTGTTTCGTAATTTTCTTCATTCAAATCGATCAGGAGCAGATTAAAACTCACTGTTCGAAAAACTGACATGGGCAAAGTCTCTCTGCCTTGCTCCAATTCCAACCTCCACTTGCAGACAAAAAGATTAATTAATTTCTTCATTTTCCTCATCTGAGTTGGCATCTGGCTCTAAACTGTAAAACTCTGGATAGCTCTGATATTGCTAAACAAAGGGATAATGGGAAAGTAGTGGAGGCTAACTTCAACAACAACAGTCAGAGGTGATGAATTCCTACTGCTCTGCAGAAAATATGACTTAAAAAAAATGACACACTTTTTTATTTTGGCTACAAACTGTATAATCATAATGAAAAGTCAACTGGGAACACTTTTACAGTAGATAAAAATGTAGTTGGAGTGGGCCTTTAAGGCTTTAATTGAGGTCATATTTGGATGACATGTTTGTTTTTCTTCTTTTTCCTCCACTTTGTGACTAAACTCTCAGCCTCTTCTTTGCATCAGTCTCCTTGCTCTTCTTTTTCTACCTCCTTCTCTGTCCTGCGACAGCACCAGAGCAAACGTGCTTAGAGATAACTTCAGAGCAGTTGACAAAGTCCTTTTGAACAACGCAGTAAGTAAGACACGCTTTGTATTTATATGTTTGCTTTGGACATTTTTCCACTTTTTTTTACAGCAACAATTAGAACTATCTTTGAGTTTAAGCAATTGTAGCAGTAAAGTGCCAAATTAGCAGATTCATGGCAACAACTTGCAGAAATATGCAATATACACTTTAAAAGCCTTTATTTTAGTTACTGCACCCTTATATAAGTACTGAGTTAGCACATTGTCTTTCAAAACTCATTTAAGTTCACTCAAGACGATTTCCATTTGTGGATTTAAATTTGGTATTATGTTGTAGTTTTGAATGTCATCATTTACGTTATTTTTTGTCTCTGTGCTAATCCTGTGATAGACTGACAACCTGTCAAAGATGTAGTTTCCACTTACTCAGTAATGCCATAACGGATTTTATTCACTTATAAATCATTATACTTTTTAGTCCAGAGATCCTGTCTTTGCCAAATGTGTCATAGAACCCCTTTGTTGTTTTATTTACTTATTTTGTTTAATCCTGGTGAAGGTGAAAAGAGTCCAGTCTGTAACACATCGACCTCGAAATATTTAAATACACAAAATAAACATTTGCATTTACACACTGCATGGAAACGGACCCGCTCAGATTTGAAGAGGAGTTCAACACACACACATTTTAACATCATTTGAGTTTTCTGGAGTTTTTGCAGGAGCAGGGTAGGTTTATCACAGAGCCACATTTGGACATTGAAACAGTCATTACCAAAAACTCAAGAAGCTCCAATCAACTTTGAAGGTTTAATTCAGGAATTTTATTATAAAGGCTTCCAAAAAAATGTATGCCAAAGACCTGAAATCATTTAAGTGCTTTCCCTAGTAAAAGAAAGAATACAAAAAAACTCTAAAAGTAAGTATGCAAATTAATTGGTTATGGTGTGTACTTCTATGGTGCTTGCCTACCTTTCTTAATGACCTAAAGCATTTTATAATCAGAGTCCCATTTACCCACACACACATTCACACACTGTTAATGCTTATCAATGGGTCTGTCAATAAAAGCAGTTGCAACTTTTCTGGTTCCCTCATTTGTCATGTCTTTTCCACATTGTTACCGCATGTATCCACTGTATCTACAGATTGAGAAGGTTCGATTTTTTTTTTATGTTGACTTGATTCCAAAGTTTTGATTTGTGATGAACAAACTTACAGAACAATAAGTTAAAAATATTTTCATTCTTTGATTCATTACAGATAAAAAACATCAGCGCCTCGGTGTCAAACTTCTCCTGCCGCCTTCTAAGACCAAAGCTACAAAACTGCACAGCAAACAAGAGTGAAACAGTGAGTATGAAGTTGTGTTTTTGTTTTTTGCCAAAGTTAGTATTTAATGCTTAAACCATTGACTGTAAAAGAGAACTGGACTGAGTGACACATACATACCCCAAGTTCCAAACAGGAAGTACCGCTGGCTCCAAGAAGCCGAAATCCAATAGACCTCTGCACAGAAACAAACAGCTATAACTCAATCATACTTTGTGACTGCTACCTTTTTTAACATGTTTTTGCCAGTTCAACTTTTCCGAATGTTTTTTCTTTAGTGCAAATTATTAGATTTATAAACTGGCCAATTTATGCCTTAATAAAACTATGTGGTCTTGCATCATACGTTCAAAACGCTTGATTGACATATTCTTCCGAGCACACTTTCAAGTGGAAGGGGTGTGGACTTCCAACAAGTTCACTCTTGCCTGTCCAGAGTGGTAACCTGAGAAATATTGACTCAGACTGACTCGGGCCAATCACTGCTTACTGACCATTTCTGATTCCAAAATGGCAGTGCCCTACTAAATTGATTACATGTCATGGCAGCCAGAAGTTAAGCATTTCCTGTGGGTGACATCACACTCAGTCAGTCCAGTTCTCTTACACAGTCAATGATTTAAAAACAAATATTTCCTGATATGATAAAATAGGCCTAATTTCCACAGAGCGGTTCGGTAAGGAGTGGTACGGGACAGTCCAGTTAGTTTTGGCAAGTGTTTCCATCAGTTATGCCTCGTTTCCACTGAGCGGTTTGTTTTTGACTGCACGTGTGGTGTAGACCGCTACATTGGGTCATTGTAGTGCGACGACTAGAAAAGCAACAACAATGGGGGTCATCCAGCAGCTCTTCTTTTTCTTGCTTTACTTATTGTACATTATGTATAACATGAATTTAATGTTGTTTGAAAGAAAATTGTGGTCGGCCAAGAATACCACTGAAAACGGGGAAAACGGAAACGCTAGCTTAGGGCTATATTTGCCTTGTAATGTCGTCATCATTTTCTGCTAATCAACGGGTGGCTACGGCAGCTCCACCCCAACTGCTCTGTTCCATTTTTCTATGGACCTGCAACAAATGGGGGCCCTCAAGATGTACGGTTTGGTACTGCTTAATGGGTCAATTTTTACAGTGGAAACACTCAAAATACCGAACCGGACCGTTCAGTGGAAACAAGTCTTTAGTGTCTCCAAACTTTTGTGTGCCACTGTGCATTCATTTGAATTCAATGTCATGTGTAATTTAGATGTTTTAAACCTAAAAAGCAGGATATTACATGTTTTGGTGTTTTTCACATGTTCTGGTGGCGTTTTTCTCACGATGAGAATTAGTCGTCGACTATTTTAATAGTCGATTAGTCGTCGATTAGTCGACTAATCGTGGCAGCCCTAATCAGGAGCATACGGAGCACTTTGCATGGAATCTACAATTGTCAGGCAACAAGCTCCCACTCCATTCCAATGCATCCACTTGCAGACAAATAGACCCATGTATGTCTTCGTTTTCTTCATCTGAGCTGGTGTTTGGCTCAAAACTGTACTGCTGGATTGCTCCAATATTGCTCGCCATTTGTGTTGCCCTGGTAATGTTGAGTGTCTGTAAGCTAATGGAGAGCGTGTAAACAAAGGGGTGATGGGAATTAAGTGCAGGCTTACTCCGTGCCAACAGTCATGCCCACATCTCAAAGGCCAATTTCTGACAAAATACTGCAGAAACTATGAACTATGATTTTGGCTAAAAACGGCATAATCATAATTGAAAGACCACTAGAAACCCTTTGAAAATAGATCAAAAGATGATTGGAGTGAGACCTTTACTTGCGAACATCTTTCAGAGTGCACTGGTGTGGCGCACTCACTTTCTGAGCTGTCAGATGTTCCATTACCAGCATGTTGTGATCACTGTATGTCAATGTGGATACTAGCTTTTGTGGCCTAAGAAGGCACACACAGTATTCCTAAAGTGTTGCCAAAGGACTCATTTACTTTTACTCTGCAGAACATTGTGAACACCTTGCTCATACTTGCCTGCAAAATTCGGCATTTAGACCTTTCTCAGACGAACCGGCTGGGAGGATCCATCCAAGCATCAATCAACTGCCAATGTCCCACTAAGAGCCCGGTGAGTTTCAGCACGTGTGGAGGCACACTCGTAACACAGACCGTTGAAATGTTTGAAAGTTTGCAATGTAGCAAGAGTAAAAGAGTTCTCTCAGGTTCTCTGCATGAGCAACTTTAGGAGAGGAATGTTGGCAGACTGTAACTTCCTTCTGTCAAGTGGTGGCTGAGTCACTGACACAGCCAGTGCTCCAGCTACACCCATTGTGCTGCCAGTGTTTTCAAATGTCAACCTGTTTGTTTTTTGAGGTTTGTATGTGTTGCCAGGTGTTTCTGTGCAGCAAAAGAATTGCTTTTGCTTAGCAAAACTCCCAAAAAGTGAACTCAAGTGAAAGTAAATGTGATGTCTGAAACATGATCCCTCCCAAAATGTTTTGATGGCAATTGCTGCTTCTTACCACATACACAACTGAGTCAAATCAGAAATCAATGAATCAGAGTCATAGTTTAAGGTTGGGTCATTCATCAGAGATAACCTTAGACCTCATAATAAGCCACAGACCTCATTAAACAAACAGCCTAATAGACCTTTCACACAACACTTAGTTGAACTTAAATGCCATTTCTCACGATGTCATTTATATTGTACATGGAGTTGTGCAAATGTAATACTAATTAGCAAAATGTCTTAATTTCGCAGGATAAAGAGAAAATAAAGAAAAGAGGGACGAGGAGGAACAAGAGTAACATGAAAAAAAAAACCTGCAAAGCCAAGGCAATCCTACTTTCTATGAAAGAGTGCTATGAGATACTCAACACTTTGTCAATGGATACCTGAAATGGAGCTCAAGCATGGCATGAGGGAGGAAAAAAGAAAGAAAAAAAAACTCTTGATGGTGCTTTAGTACTGTGGAGGCCTTGGATGGATTACGCAAGAAAGAAGCTTTCGTTTTGTTTAAGCTTTCCCGTCAAGTATATCTTTCCTGCAGCTGTTTTGGGTGTTGTGTGACTCTGCAGATAAGCTTCCAAGCTGGACGATAAGAAGCCATAAAGCCAAATGGAGGAGGAATGACTTTCGCACTCCTTGCTACGGACCGGACGTGCACTCTTGAGTGCTACCGTGGAAAAATGTGCCAAAAAAAGCCTCATGGACGACATCTGGAGAGAGTGGATGATGTAAAAAAAAAAGTTTAAGAGCTTTGAAATGGTAGTTTGTTCAAGTATATATATATTTTGAAAGATAAAATAGATATACTTTTTTTATTATTATTAAAAATGTGGTGAATATACCGTCGTTTGCTAGTGACCTAAACTATGAAGGTGCTCAAATGCAATTTAGATAAAAAGACTTGACTAACTCTCACATACTTCCGCTATCATGGTTATCTAAATCAGTTATTTTAGGCTGTGTATCAAGCTTACGGTGCTTCCTCTAGTGTCACTCTCGTGTGTGATTGATGCGTTAAAAGCCCATTCTGCCACAGATGGCTGAGTCTATAGAACAGACCTTACTGTGTATCGTGCACGACACCCGAGCTCACCCTGTCACATTTATTTGATGCTGATTAATGGTATTCTTTGTAGTGGTGTGGGAGAAAAAAAAAAGAAAGCATCAAGGACGTATTTCATTTTGGAAGTCAAGATGTGTGTGCACTAGAAATGCAAAACCTGTCCGCATGAAGCGTCATTCCAGTGAACCCCTTTGAGTGCTGTGGTTGTTTTCTATTTCTGTTGCACATTTTATTATCCAGCTAACATTTGCATATTACAAGTATATATTTTTTATGAGAATAAAGATGATAGCAATGTTTATAACACTGGATGTGAATCAAGTTGATTCTACAACATGGGTTTCTTCATAGAAGTTTATTGATTGGTGGGTATAGATGGCATTAAGATCTGCAAAGGAAAACACATCAGTCCCGTCTGTTCAAACTCTACACTACGACTCTTTTTTTTTATGACTTCAAGTTTTCAGATGTTCCCTCGAGAGAATTTTCCTCTTGTTCAACAAACTCTAACATGGATTAAGCAGAGATTTCAACTAAACCCAAACTAGGAGTGTTGTCCTGCTTTCATTCCTACAAATAGTAATGCATTAAGCTCCGACTTCACAGAGGATTATTTCAAGAAAGCGCTTAAAATCACACCCGTTTGGTTTCATAAAATGTAAAATCTAAATTTAGGAAAATAGGCAGTCCTTGTTCAGTCAGTCAAAATGAAATGGAATAGGGAAATAAATAGTTCATTGTACAAAACAAAACAAAAAAAAGCTACATTTGACAAGTAGAAGAATTTAGTCTGCGATAACAGAGAGCTGGAATACAGTAGGAACCTCTCTTAGGAATCGGTCACTGTCAGAACAAGTTGTACTTGAAAAGCCCATTGCTTGTTCAGTAGTCAATTATATTGCACTTTACTGAGAATGCATTGTTCGAGAAAGTTACCAGGATCAGGGACTGCATTCTGATTTAGGTCAAATCACTGAGGAAGTTACACCCATCTCACACGTCTGACTTTTCTTGACTGTACAACATCCTAACTGTCCACTCCTTTCTCCTCTAAAGCTGCACAAAGAACTAATCGTCCCACTTGAACAATATTTTTGTTACCATTTTCTTTTTCCTAAGTTCTTTTTGAAGACTTTGAGTTTCAGTTCCAGCATTCTTGCTACCTTGGTGACCATTGTGCACAAAATATGTGAACCCAGTTCGCCATGATAAGCTTGTGGAAGTCATTGAGCATTATTTTTAATATTTGACAGTTTTAGGCTTTACAATAAAACTGTCATCACTGCTCAACTGGCAATATATATATATTTCATAACAAGTGGGCAAATAAAAAAAGGATAAATTTTGTTGTTTTTTTTTTCCTTCAATCTTTATCCGCTTTGGTGGAGTGATCTGCTCTAACTTTAGAGCCGGCGCATCCCAGCTTCCACATGCGTTTCTCAGATACACATCCTCCTCACCCCGCACTCGCAGCAGAACTTCGCAGACTCGACGGGGTATTTGGTCCCACAGGCGTGACAGAACTTGCTCTTCATTCCACCATTGCCAACTTCACTTGTGCCATCCACCTCATTCCTGGGAATTTGACAAAAATGCGGAATTTAGATCCAACATGATAACTATGGCAAATATTTTTCTACATTGTGATAACATGTAAACACTAAAAAAGAAAGGAGAAAAATATAAACTAAAATAAATCAATTTCAAACATGTATTTGCACAATAATGAAGATGAATTCTTTTGAAGATAAACAAAAAGTATGTTGAATAAGAACGTTTGTATCTTTTGTGAGATTTTTTGTTTTTTTACCTTGACATGATGGAATCGGCCTTCTTCCTGTTGACTCCTGTTGATGGCTGGGAGTTCCTCGCGGAGCCGTAGCCGGAGCCCGGCGCGCAGCTCTTATTTCCCACACTGATATAGAGCAAAACAAGGACAGGCCAAATGTAGGTCACTGTCACCATGGATGGCAGGTTCAAAAATCAAGTCAGAAACATAGATTTAATATTTTCTAAACCATTTTTAGACATTTAATAGTCAAGATTTTTCATTTTGTAATAACGAGATATTAGAAAAAAATAGTTTTTTTTTAGTAAAATATCACCTGACTTTTTTAAAACATGCAATTCTAAGTTATTTACAGTCTGAATGACTAAAACCACAGTAAAAAAAAAAAAAATTCAACTGTGAAATTAGAAATCATTGGCGGATAAGGGCTGAGATGTAACACATTGGGTTATTTTCTCACCCTGATGGAGGACTCGTGATGCCGGAGACATTACTCTTGACTGAACCTGCTGAGGAAGTCTTATTTGAAGGGATTCCTTGTGTGAACCAAGTGGAAAGAAGAATATCAGTAATACATAAAACAAATGAAATGAAAATGAAAATTGTTAGTGTATTTAACATATTCTTGTGGCACTTATAAAAAACATTTATAAAGAAAAGAAACAGGAAACAATTTGAAAATAGTTACAAAGAAGATTGGAGAGGGACTTTAAATGTAAAGTCATGGACACAGATGTCCCGTCGTACCGGTGGACTGTCCCAGGCCTGATCTCTGGGGTAAACGAGAAGAGGCCGAGGGAATGGTGGACGCGGGAGAAGAGATGCTCTTCTTTACAGGGCCAGGAGGCTTGTACTGAAGAAAGAAAGTCATCAAACACAGATGTGTTAAAGAGCAGATTTATTGTAGGTATCTATTTGATTCCTAAGATAGTCAAAAGTTTTGAAGTAAAAGGAAAACACTGCAGACCTAAGAAGAAGAAACGGGGGGACGTGTTTATGATGTGCAGCTTTTGTCTTAAAAAAAAAAAAAAAAAAAATTTTTAAGGGAATTGACAGTTCCACCTTTGACGTGGATTCTCTAAATGGCTTCTCTTAGTAGCTCTACTCCAAGTTGGTTGAGCTCCTCGGATCTTAGCTGCTTTGTTTTATCATGGGCATAGTTGTGGCTAGGAGCACAAATTGACCAATAAGCCAAGAGCTTTGCCTTTTGGCCCGATTCCTTATTCGCTACAATGGATCGAACATTACCGCAATCCCTCCTTCCTCGTGGACAAGACTCCAAGTTATGTAAACTGGAAATTTCCATCTATCTATCCAATCTTATCCTACATTTTCATGTAGAAAACCTTGGCCTTAGATTCTAACTCTCATTCTAAGCAGTTCACACTTCCCTGCAAACCTCAAAGTACTGGTCTGAAGAAGCCAACAGAACACCATCATCTGAAAAAAATAAAAGCTTAGATAAACCCTGCAGTCCTCAAACTGGACTCCCTCCTGCTCCTGGAAATTCTGCTCATTAAAAGAAAACAAAAGTAAAAATTGTGACAACGGAAAAAAAACAACATGCACTGGGAACAAGTTCAACTTGCTGCCGGCGACTCAAACCCAAATCCTGCTCTGACTGTACCGAGATGCAAGTAACATTCTTATTCTAGAAAAAAAACAGCTGGTCTTGCATTGCAGCGTGTCTGTATACTTATTCATATGCAGCACTGTGCGGAGCTTTCAGTGATTAGTTAACTGCTAAGATCGTGCAAGTCGAAATACAAGTCACGTTTTCAATATGACGATTCAAGTCCTTATGGCGCAACCAAATGTCGCATTATTGACATGCATTCTTTTTTTTTTTTTGTCGTAGAAAATTTTTAAGGTATTAAAGAAAAGTTTTCTGCAAAAACCTGCTCTACAGATGATCCGTGATCAATTTTTAAAATAAGCTGGTTAAAAAAAAAACTATCTTTCTCCAAAAATTAAAGGTGAACAAAAAATAAACATATATTTTAATAAAAAAGACAGCTTTGATGAGCAAACTGTACAAATAGTGCCCTCAGTTGGTCAACTTTATATACTGCACGACATTTTAATTTTTTTCAGACAGTTAAAGTTCTTTCTTCAGATGCATTCAATAATAAGAAGAGGAGAACGAGTAGTGAAGGAATAAGAGACTGCCCTGTAGGAGCAATGCAAGCTGGGTGCATTGTTTAATCTGCAACTAGCACTCATCCTGTCTAAAGAAATCCCACAGGTTGTTTCATTTGCTGATGCAGACCATGTGACAACACCTGAGTGACGCAAATCCCTCGTGCCTTTCACTCATTTATCTTAAAGCCAAGTGAGTGATGCCAACTCACCTGGAACTGGCGTTAAAAAGGGGCGTGGCTTGGTAGACAGTGACGTATTTGGTTACATCATTTCATTCTATTCATTCAGGCCGACTTTTACAATCACGTTCTCTTGAAAGTTCTTAAACTTTGGATTTATGCATAGCAACAGGGAACCAGAATGAATTTTGGGGGCTTATCCGGGATAGAATGTTTTGACTCTTTTAGGACAAACATATTTATTTTGTTATCAAAATAGGTCTTAATATGTTTTGGTTTTTTTTTTTTTTTTAGACGAAATAGCTTTTATCTTAAAATCACAAACTCAATGTTTATCTGGACAAAACCATTTTCTGTACCTGTGTGCGAGTCGGAGCCTTCTTGGGATCTCCTAGCTTGCCTTTGCTGGGCATGCGGGCAGCTTGTTCCTGACAGAATTTAATGTGTCTGTCGGCAGCACTCTCATTGAACCTCCGCTGACAGTAAGGGCACTGGATGTAATCTAGACAGCAAGAAAGGTTTTATTTAGGAAGTCTGCAGCACAAGCAGAAATCTTACTAAGAGAATATACAATCACATTGAAAAATGATTTTATCTAATTTGCTCATCTCTTGTGGTGAGAAACTCTGGAAAAAAAAGCATCCTCTACCTGGGTCATAAGAAGGCGGAGGAGGCGGAGGTAAGGGCCCCCCATCTTTTATGACTTGAGTGAGTGCCTTGGCAGCCCGAATGGTGGCAATGAAGTCCTCGTGCTTCTTGCGCCAGTTGGACGGCTTCTTCGGTGGTTCTGCCTGGTAGGAAAACATGTCACAGCAGATTCTGCTGACGAAGTCTGTTTACATACAGTTGACAGATCCAACTCCAATAATCCTGACAGTGACAAAGCGCAACCTGGATGGCTCAGTGCCAGATTAAATAAAAATATTTCAGGCTAAAGATTAAACTGTCATATATTCGTGAGGGAATTTCCGTAAATGGGACTCTTGTTGCACTTAATGACGTGCTTAAGCTTCAAAGCAAAACCGATAACAAATCTTAGTTCTTCCACCATCAATGGGGACAGTTATCATTTTCACATCAAGTGGATAAATACTAACAGAAGATAGTATTAAATATCTACACATTCTCACTCCCAACTTATCATATATGGACATATGGTTCGGGCCCCCTTCATGTCATTTTGACGTCCCCAACTTATTGTTTTTTTTGACATGCTGGCTGTTCCCATTAAATCATGAGTCCCCAACCCTCGGGTCGTGGTACCAGGTTGAGTATCGGTACCTGGCTAGTGCTATACCTCATTCCCACTGAGCGATCCCGACTGAGCCGGTCCGCACCTGACCAGTTCAGAATGGTCCGGGCCATCAAGGCGCATGCAGAGTGTAAACCAATGACGTAGCTGTGCGTCATAACGGTGCAACTACAACGGTTCTCCGTATTCGCGCATTCGGTGTCTCCAATCCCTAACCCCTGCAAATAAGGGGTGAATACTGAATGCAAAGAACTTCATATTCCTTGCAAGAAGATTGCGAGAGGCGAAGAACAGAGCACAAAACTTTCGGCTTGGATGTTGAGTCGGGAAAAGCGCTGCACGAACGCTTGGTGTTGTCATAATACCTTTCCACCAATCAATGGATTTCATTGTGTGACGACAGTAGCTCCGCTATAACTGGTCCGTTCCATTTTTTTAATGGAGCTACAACCAACGGGGGATCAAAAATGGTACGAATCGGTCCGGCCTAATGGGTCAATTTCATAATGAAAACACTCAAAATATCGTACTGGTCCAGTCCAGTCTGGACTTCTCAGTGGACACGAAGCATTAGGCTACATGTACCGGGTTAGGGTTGGGGACACCCAAAATGCCAGAAAGTGACGTGGAGGGGGC
>NC_050531.1:13845150-13848650 GCF_002922805.2 Oryzias melastigma
CTGTCAGTCTAAATGGATGCTAAATATGTTGTTTTCAGGAAAAACGTACATGCATCCTGTCTTTTGCAGTTTTATATTACACTCAACATGTTTCTGGACTGTTTTTTAAGGACTGGAGGTAATAGCCTTAAAAGGTGGTAGATATCCCCATCCATATACACAAAGATTTGACACTCAATTTTTCTTTCAGAAATGAAACTATTTTTTCATTTAAGCCTAAAATAAAAAATCCACATCAAAATATTATAGATACTTTTACAAATAAATGTGTTAAAAGCAGGGCTGCCACGATTAGTCGACTAATCGACGACTAATCGACTATTAAAATAGTCGATGATTAATTTAATAGTCGATTAGTCGTTACTTCAGATAATATGGAGTCAGAGTGTAGTAAAGTTGAAAGTTATAGTGGCATTCTGCTAGCTTTTTGGTCTATTTTAGCATTTATTGAGATTTTTTAGGCTAATTTGGAGTTTAGCTAATATTCCAACCGCATGCTAGCTATTTTGGCTAATTTAGACTTTTTTTAGTTTGGAGTTTAACTAATATTTCATGCTAGCTACTTTGGCTAATTTAGGATTTTTTTCAGTTTTTTAGGCTAATTTGGAGTTTAGCTAATATTTCAGCTCTATGCTAGCTGTTTTGGCTAGATTCGTTTTTTTTCCTCAGTTTTTTAGGCTAATTTGGCATTTAAGTAATATTTTAGCTGGCTATCAGCCCAGCATTTTCAGCTATCAGCACTAGCATCTTCAGCGGCCAAATTCAGCTTACACCATTCACACTAGCATTATCGCAAGTAATGCTATATATCTAGTTTTTAGTTAGTTTAAAGCTAATGACAGTCAAAATTTGTGCTTTACATCCAGTTAGCACACAACCCGATTAGTCGACTAATCGAAAAAAATAATCAGTGATTAGTCGACTATTAAAATAATCGTTTGTGGCAGCACTACTTTAAATGCATTTGAAGATCGTATTTTCTTATTGACAGCGATGTCATAATAACCGGAAGGAGGAATCTGTTTTTTAGAAAAGAAAAGTAGAAAGCTGTTAAATTGGTAAAAAGCAAAGAAACATCAAAGAACATGTAAGTGGATTGTTGAGTGAACGTCAGATCAAGCGCCAGGCAACTGCATTGGCCACAAAGAGTAATCTCATTACAGCCCGCAGGAGATGAAACCAAAGCAGCGTGCTAGTTTTAGAGGCGCCATTTGTGGAAGCAACTGCAGTACAACACTCAGGGGAAAACACATCTGCTTTAGGACAATGAATTTAGAGTAAAACAGAACAGAAACATTTTGAGGACTACTCAAACACTTATTAACAGCAGGTAGATTAGTGGGCAAGTGTCTTCAAGCTTTTCTCTAAATATTTCAACCTAAAAGCAAAATGTGTATGACAGGAGGAAGAAAAAAAATAGACCAATCTACTTACTTTCTGACAGCCAGCTGAGCTTTGTGACTGAAATACAATTGACATAATGTACATTTTACAAAAATGTGTTGTTATCATAAAACACTGTATGGCTACTCAGCAAATATTCACATAGGAGATGGTGACAAACAAGAGGATCACTATTCTAATTAATTATTATTCTGAATCTTCCAACAGATGATTTGTTGCTCCTTTTAAATAATTTCAGCTCCTGGCTTCTAGGATAAAAAAAACTTGAATTCTTCATCCAAAATTAAATAAAAATATGAAAAAATACTATCAAGACGAATGTTTTTAAATGTATAAAATATGTTTAAAAATTATTAGAAATTATTATTTATTTTCTACCAACGTAGAAAAACCCTTAAAGACACAAAAAGTCAGCTATATTTGATGTTTTTGGGTAGCAATCTGTGTCAAAAATATGAAAAATAAAAAGAAAGTTCTGCTAAAAAAAAACATCAATTTACTAAAATGTTTTACTGGAAAAGAGTCAGTGAGATCAATTAAAAGAAGCACTCAGGTGTGAAATGGTAAGCAGGTCACCAATCTGCCAAAATCTGCATCCACAAACTGTAAAATCCTTTCAGAAGCTGATATTTTTTTAGCAAAAACAAACCAAATGTAATTAACATTTAATATAACTTTAATTCAGGGGGGTCAAATGAATTTCTAAAGAAATCTCAAGGCTCAAGACCCAGTTTACATTGTAATCAAATGAAACTTAATCAAGCTAAAAGATCAGTCACATGACAAAATGATGGATGTAGAATATTCATGAATAATAAATATAGAGTATGCGTGTGCAGTTTAAAACCTCGCCCCTCTGTTAGGATGGAATCAGGTTAATTCAAAACGTTGATGTTTCAACGAACATCCTTTTATGATTTCTGCCGCAGAAGCCAGCTGAAAGCTTACCTTTGGTTTTATAGGCTTGAGTACGGGGATGTCTGTGCCCTCTGCCCTCTGTCGACTGGAATCAAAAACCTTCCTCCTTTTAGCTGCTGACTTTTGGCATATTTTTGCATGTTTTTCCTGTTAGGAAAGAAAAGCATGTCGAAAAATATCATCTACCATCATTATATATTACAGTTTTCTTTATCATAGAATAAAAAACAAAAAATCAAAGTCTCTTTTAGGATAATATATTTTGCAAGATGTGGGGTTTTTTTCCAAAATAAAAGCATATACTTGGCAATGCAGCGGTGATATGTATTTATTCAAACTAAAATTGCCTTAAACTGGATTGTAAAACTAAAAAAAAAAAAAAACTAATGTTATAAGAGCTCTGAAGCATTATTAATATACATTTCTCCTGCTAACTCCCAGCCCGTTAAAGCACCAACCTAACATTACCATTTACTGGAGGAAAACAAATACCTGCATAGTTCAATTAGTCTGCAAGTGGATGCATTAGAGCGAAGCCTGAATATTGAAGGCATTTTTTCATCTGCTCCTGATTCACAATAATTTGCATACATAAATAATTTAAAAAATCCAATATATGTATCCTACATCACCAGAAAAGTGCCACGAGAACCTCTTAAAAACACTATTTTGATTAGAGTGAGTCTTTTAAAAGCCAGTAGCAATCTGTCCTGTTCTTGTAAGCAGAGTTAGGTCAACTCAAAAGATTTTTTTTTTCTTTCTTTTATTATTTTGAAGACTAACAGTGAACTATTTCACTGTTATTTCTAATTTTGTATTTGCATTTTTACCAAAAATTGAGGGTTGATCCTCAGATTGTGCTTCCACCATAAAACATACTTTATTAATTAAAATTCAAAGTCATTTCTACACTAAATGATCGCTTATACCTAAAATATGTTGCAGTAAATTAACAGTACAATTGTTATATTTAGATTCCAGCAGTTAGTGATACTTTAAAGTAAGAGATTACTTTTGAACAAAAACAAATATGGTAATATGTAAAGCAAAACAGTAAAAAAAATAAATACACTGATAACATTTTGTGTGTTTTTCTTTACCAGAACTTTAGGGAAAAAGCATCTTTTGCAAGTATTACACTGAACCAGTTCATCCACAGGAGGAGCTTCTGCATCTGC
>NC_050531.1:13848703-13852501 GCF_002922805.2 Oryzias melastigma
GTCACCGTGGATCTAAATCCATCAAAACAATAACTTACTAACTAATAAAATTGTAAATATCTAAATAACTTTCAAAAATACATTTTCTATGTTTTTTTTAATTATGTATTTGTATGAATTGCCTTGCTTAACATTTAAATTTACATCATTGTAAGTGAATCTTGGGACTGCTGAAATGACAAAACAAAAATATAACAGAAAATCACAAAATACACCAACTATAAAAAGGTTTTTACATAACAAAATTGGACCCCGAAGGATACCTACAAAATGTAATTTAGCTTATTTCCCTACAATTTTGGTTAGTTAACACTCAGTTAATGTCATTTTATGCTAACATAAGATAGCCGCTGCCTCAAGGAATCACACCCATACAGCCAGACAGCTAGCCTCATCTTTAGCTTGAACGTTACCTAGCATTACTTGGGCTAAATCCCAGACACAAAAAAAGGAAACTGCTTTGCAATAAAACACAACCACAATTCCGTTTTCGAGGTGCAAAACTGTGGAGCTGTGCGTTAAAATGCGCAACAAAACCCATCAAAAATAAAGAAATACACTGAGATTACCTTCAAATTCTTCCATCCTTAGGTTATCCCTTGTTTGATGCTACTGTTGTTTCCACCAGGAAAATGTAGCCGGGAGAGTCAAGATGGTTCGTCTCAATCTACTTCCGGTTTCACAGGAACTTAGGAAGTCGTACTTAAATTGCGTTTTGATTTAGTCTGTGTTTATACAAAAATGTGACAAATAAATATATATACCAGGAAATAAAATGTTAAAATAAACACCATACAATGATGTTTGGTTTCTAGGCTTCTCTTTGTGTCATATTGATGTTACACCACTCGGCGGCGATAACCTACTTTGTTTGAAGAGTTGAGCACTGAACCATCTTTACTCAACTTATCTTTGGCAACCAATGGCAACTCGATGCTTCTTTTCATGTATTTTAACTTCCGCATCTTTTATTTATTGCAGAATATTGCCCTATGCGAACTGCAGGTGGAGCACAACAGACACATGTGTTTTTAGTACTCTACTGTATATTTGTTACGTTTTTTGACCGAATACTCACGTTTCTAGTTTGTTCGAAGACGCGAAACGTGTCCTCCTTTTTCTTCTTCCTCTTTTTTTAACTAAACATATAAAAAATGGAATTTGAAGCATTATTATATCCTAGAAGTCATTTAATTTTCAACCACATTTTATTCATGTAATATAAGTCTATGACTCCACAAATGGTATCATTGTTTATGAGAAATAAGGAGGTAACATTTCAAACGTGTGACTTAACCACAAGCAAACAAAGAGCCTATTTTTTGTCGAAACACTTAAAACACAGAGCAAACACTCCAAAGATCTGTTTGCCAGAAGGACAGCATGTGTCACATGAATTCACAGACAGCTGCTTTGTGACAAGCCGGTACTAAACGCCTGCAGCTGGTATCATGACAGGCGCTCTGTTCTCTCGCTGACTGCCCTTTCTGTGATTCCTCTTCTGGACAAGCACATGTAATACTATAAAAATATTGTACTTACTTATAAAATATAGATTTGTTAAATAAAATAAATAAATAAATAAATCTGCACGTTAAAATATGCGTTTTATTCTGAAAAGCATACCGGAAGGGGAGTTTTCCAACTATCTCTTGACGTCATTACTACAGAACCCAACGGGGATACCAGAGTGGGAGAATTCCATCTGATGTGACTGACGGACCAATGCGAATATTTGGAGAATATTCCACCCAAGGAGGTATTTGTTCTGATCGTCGTTATGAGGGGCATAAAATGCAGAATTGACATATTCATCTGCATACCTTAAACAATAATACCGTGCAGATGGTGCTCACGGGCACTGACCTACCTCTGTGGGGGTCTTTGTCATCACAGAGAAGCATATGGCTGTTTATTTATGTGTGCTGTCAGCCTCGAGGAGACTGTATTTTATTACAATTTGTAAAAAATAAATACATATTTGTTTTGATTTTATGCAACATATTTCTTCACAGAGTAATGGTGAGATTTATGTTAAATGAGCAAAACAAACATATGTCAATTATGAGTAATAAAATTCAAAAATGAATTTGTCTCAATGGTTTTAAGCTAATTGTATTGTTATTTTTTATGTATTTTCTATGTAAACAAAAAAGGAAAAAGCAGATAAGGAAGACAAATTAGAAATTAAATTATTTTTTATCCAAACCTAATTATGATTTTTATTTTTCTCGTGGAACAAATGATGCATAATTAAATATATAAATAAAATAATATTAAAAGTAACTTCAGGGTTCTCTAGAATCTATCCAGTCTTTGTTTTTATCTTCTGCTCCCATTAATAATTCCAATTTGGTTACACAACTAATGAAATGGCAACTCAGAGCAGCTATTTAGTTAGTGAGGTCATCGCACATTTACTTGATTACCTGAAGTCTGTGTTTCACAGGGTATGCAAAGTTCAAGCTGTTATTTCTATATGACAGTAAATCTGTAAGGAGAAGAAGAAAATCTTTAGCTATGGCAGCACAAAACTTGTTGATATATATTTTAATTATTCAAAATGATCATTTGTTCTATTTCAGGGGTTTATGCATTAAAATGTGCACATAAATCATATGTTTCTGCTTGCATTGAATGTCTTTATGGAACTAAAATAATAAAATATGTATAAAATGCACATTTAGACTGTCAGCTGAATAGGGATGACATAGTTTGTGTCCATCTTTAAACCGTTGTGGGAATGACATCATAGAGGGAGCGTGCACAGAGGATGACAAAAGAGGCATTCAAAATTACACATGCTCAATAATAGGTTGCATATCTACCCTAAATTAAAATGATGAACGTTTTTTCTGCTTGAAACCTTGTTTACATGTGTTATAAAATCTTTGTTTTCATATTCTGCAGCTTAAAGTGTGTGAAATAAACCCCAAAACAATCTCAGATTGACATATTTTAATTAGTGTAAATGGGGCAGCCCAGTCTGAACTTGCTCAGTGCTGAAGGGCAGCCTCATCCAGGCAGATTGATGCACTAAAATGTCAACAGAAGGGTTTAACCTAAATCTCAGAGCTGCACTGCTGATCATGGCCGTGCTCACGCTGCGAAAGAAAGCAGCTCCCTTCCTCTTTGTGTCACAATTACCCCTTTAAGTGTTGTTGTCGTTCCAGTTTTGGTTCTCCTTTATGTTTCCACCCTAATTGCCTGCTGGGAAAATTCCTCCCCTCTGCCTCTGAAGTCACTCGAACACTGGATAAGATTAATATAGATTAATGAGGGATTAGGTAGTAAAATAAGAGGATGTGGGGATGCGTTGGACAATGGGGAGCCCACTTTCTTCCTGTAGCTGCTGATGTACAGTTTGTGGAGCTCACATGCTTCAAAGGAGACATTTTGACATTTTTTATTATGTGTGTGAATTCTCCTTAGCTGGTGGTAGGTGTCTGTGAAAGGCAGTGCTATGTTGAGGCGTGTCAGCGATGACGGATGCCGAAGAGAGCTTTGAGGACTTCATCGCTTCCCGGCGGTCTGGCCGCAGAAATGCCGTCCATGAAATCCCAACAGCAGAGACGCTGCAAGGATCCACAGATCTGTCCCAGAGGTTGGTGCAGCTCAGCATCAGCAAGAGCGGTGAGGCATTTTAGATTAGAGACTAATGAATTTGTAGGAATCATTTACTTCTGTTTGTATGAAGTAAATAATTTATATTTTTCTAAATCGGGTGAAGTTGCATGTAAGGATTTCCTGTAGCACTGAATAATAATTAAACAGCATGGAATTTCTTAAAATAGTAAA
>NC_050531.1:13852912-13857656 GCF_002922805.2 Oryzias melastigma
TTACTATCATTCAAAAAAATACATTGTTGTATTTTTTCTAGAAAAAATAACATTTTTTTTATGTTTTAAAACTTGCACATTAATTTCATTGTATTAAATCAACCTAAAGTTGTTTCTAAAATATTTAAATTAATTTTCTGTCTGTAATCTTTTGCTTCAGTTTTTCATAATACAGCATATAAATGAAGCTACAGATGCACATAGGTTACATTTAGACGAAAAAAAGTCCTCTCACTATTTATGTCTATGGAGTCCTGGCAATGAAAGGTGGACTTATAACAACATGGGTGTCGCAATATCCACATTATGTTGTTTTTTGTTCTTAAAATTTCAACCTAAATCTTTCCACAGGTAATAAATTAAATTACACTTAATCATTTTTTATAAAACACTTTTTTTATTTTAAATAAATCAATAAGTAATTACACATAGTATGTTTTATTGAAATTTTCTTATCTTAAATAAATAAAATAAATAAATAAATAGACATAGTTTTTATTGAAATTTTATTATCTTAAATAAATAAAATAAATCAAAATTAACACGGGATTCTGTATGGGCTGAAAGAAAAGATCAAATTTCATGAAATAATGTTTTATGAGATTAATCAATAATCAACAAGCACTTCACTTTGCTGTTGGGAATTAACAAAAAATCATTTAATAATAATATATATATATATATATATATATATATTATTTTTCATAATATATTATTGAAATAAACCAACCAACTAACCAATCAATCAAATATAGTTTTTTCTTTTGCAAGATTTTTTTTTTAATTTCACAATAATAATTGAATTCCACACAGTTACCATCACATGAGCTAGCATTGAAAGGAACATCCAGAATTAAACTGTACTCCAACTTTCCGAACTTAACTCTGACTTTGTGACTCTCTTGTGTGTCCATCAGAGGAAGAGGAGGGAGAATCTGAGAGCAACCAGGACTCTACGGCCAAAGACGAGGAGGTTCAGGCTGAAGACGGTTGACCTGCAGGGATCCTCGTGCACCTTTAAGCCGTCCAGAGTGGTTTCAAATCTCCGGCCAGTCCTCTATGCAGCAAAACCATAACCCCATTGCTGTTTCTTTCATAAACGTCCATCAGAAAAGCCTCTTTTCCTCACTAGCTTCCCTAATCTGCTCCTCCAATCAGAACCACCTCCTCTTCTTAGTAGGCGGAGGAGCGTTTTTATTTGAGTACGTTTACGGTCAACCACAGATGAAACACTGAGGCATCATTTTCCCTCTTCAGTGTTGGATTTTCATACTTGTCTTGTTATTGAACTCAGAATCTTTACTTTATGGTGCAAATAATCTCCCAACTGCATTCAAGTGTTTATGTGGCAAACTGTCAGATTTGATTTTTAACTTTAAAATCAAGTTCTTCTCTCTATTTTGCAAGTTTTAAAGGTCAGTACACAGAATGTTGCACACCATCGTGCATTTTGAATATTTTATTGACCGGCCAAAGAGCTCGTTCTTATCGGTTCATCGTGAACAGTTGGAGTAATTGATTGATCATGATAGCAGCTGCTCTTTTGAAGCAGTGGACTTGTTTTACTTTAGTACACTGATCAACCTGAGGGAGGATATCTGTGAACATTGAAGTGCAGCTGGGAATTTCAGAGTGTTGTGGTGTACAAAATGAAGAATTCGTTTTAAGTTTTTACTTGGTTTGTTTTAGTTCCTCCAGACCAGAGGTCTGCGACATGAGGCGCCGGAGCCACATGTGGCTCTCTGGTTAAAGAAAAACAAAGATGTTTTAAAAATACCTGAAAAAAATAGACGGAAGCAAGTAAAAAAAAAAAAAAAATTAATACATCACTCTGTAACCATATTGTTCCAATAATCAATCAAGCGGTTCAGTTTTCTATAATTTAACAAAGTTGGAATAAAACATTTTGACAGATTTTTGAGCATCATGTTCCAGAGAAAATCCACTAGAAGCTTATAAACCCAATCAGAATTCATACTTAAGGCAGATTATCTAATTTTGAACAAATTCAAGGATTTTAAATGGTTAAAAAAATACGGAAAGGGTCACTTAATTTGCTCTAATTTAATTTTTGTTAGTTAGATTTACAAATTTCTGGTAGAAATGGTAATTTGTTTTTGTCTTTTACATCACTGCTGATATTTCACTGCATTCATCACATTTAGATCATCCTATGTAGCGCTGGGTGTCTTTTATTTTGAAAGGAAGTCATGTGAACCTCTGTCAGAAGCTATAAACGATTGAATTAAAAAAAAAGGTTATTTTATTTATATAAAAGCTTATTTATGTTTATCATAATACGAATGACATACATTCAAACCCTTGTCTCATACTGGGTTGTGGTCAGTGATAAATTGATCTTTTAAGGTTTAAAGGTTGCAGATCCCTGCTCTAGACTCTTTCTTACTCTTCAGACTCTACTATTCAAGTATAACTCAATGATTAAAAGTGTTGCAAGAAGAATCATGAAGGTAAAAGGTTTTTTTTTATAGAAATATAAAAATATTTTCAGAATTCTTTTATTTTAAAAATGTGTATTTGCATGTCACTCTGAGGTCATGTTATGATCATAAAGCTACAGCAATGCATAGTGGACTTCTTTTCAAAATTCCTGAATAAACTGTTTTCTTGACTAATTTGCACTTCATCTAAGCTTCCCCACATCCATGTGAGTGTGTTATTGTGATCAAATAAACTGTGATTTGTATTTGTATTATTCCGAAGACAATAATTTGTTAATGATGATAAGAAAAATTGCACTAAAAGCAGAACTGAAGTTTGTTTTGTTAATACTTCTTTTGTCTGCTGCAATAATTACTTGGATTTTTGTTCATCTGTCTTTTGAGCCTTTTCATAATAAAAAATAAAAAATCAATTTGTAACATCTGACTTCTATATTATCTTGTAACATCCATGAAATCTATGTGGCTGTTATAAAAGAAAGCAAACTCACTGTTGCCCTCTGGTGGTCAACTGGCAACACAACAGCAAAATAAAGTGGATATATTTTTTCTTTTTTATTTACTTTTTTTGTTGGATCCATGTTAGGTTTAAACAACCTGAAAGATTTCTCTGAAAGAATGATAATAGAGAGGCCAGTTCTTAAATCAGATTTTAGTTGCACAAAGAGAACAGGCAGAGAATGTTGAAACCAGACTCTACTCTGCTCTCCAGGCCCTCCATAGAAATCCTCTTTTATAGCTAGATCATCAATTTATCATACATTTGTGATGGTTGATGATGGTTCTCCAAGTTCTTCATCTCAGCTACTCATAATCTTCATCTCAGCTCCCGTTTGTTGATATGTGAGTTGTACATGACATCAAGCAGTTAAGAGAGGAAGATTAAAGACAGAGAAACACAATGTATGTACAACCCTAACAATCTACTATGCTAAACAGCAGCTAAGTGTTGTCGTATTTCGTAAAATGTTGGACATATATTATATTCAAAACAATCCATCCACTCATCTCCTCTTCTTGGTTTGTTCTATGCAGCCTTGTGAATGTTGCTGGGGCCTATCACGTCTATTACAGAATAGAGGCAGTGGAGATCCCTGGACAATTTGCCAGTCCACTGCAGGGTCATTCAAGAGAAGAACATGCAAACATCACACAGAAAGTGAAACTAAGGCTTTTAAAAATGCTAAGCAGCAGGAGAACTTTAAAGTTAAACCAAAAAGAAAAATGTTTCTATGCACTTTTAATGCTATTTTTCAACGAATGATGTGTTTTCATTTTTGTTAAATGATTTCTATAAAGTTATTCTGATGCACAGTGAATAAATTATAATTCATTTTGTAGATTTTGAATAGTTTGGTTGGACAGTCATGGTGTGAGTCAGGATGTTTAGAAGTTTTTGCATCAAAAACTGCATTCTTTTTAAAGGCATCTTGCAAAAGCAGCATAAACTTTCACACAACCACGTTCTCCATTGAGATGATGTGGTACAGGATGACTTTTAATTTGAAAGGAAGTCATCTCAAAGTGTATAAATGATTTCATATTTAGAAAAAAAGTTAGTTTCTATTGCATAAGGGTGCATGGCTGAAACATACAATTACAGGATTTTCAAATACAACTACAAGGATATACAAATAAAAATACTATTTTACCATTTCTACTAAACACAACTCTGCATAACATGAATTAAAGAAAATACTCGTGTTTATTTATGTTTATTTAGTGGCTTGAATCTGGTTCAGAATACAGAAATGAAAGCAGAAGCACTTTAAAATAAATGAAAATAGAAGGTGAATGTATAAAAACAGTTCAGGTATGGTAGATAATAATGAACACAATCCTGTAGGCTAGTATAAAAATGCAGAAAACCATGTGAATACAGACAGGAGTGACTGTTAAAAAAGGGAAACCAGTAAGTAGATAGTCCTAAACTTTTTGCTTTCAAATCTACGAACATTTCATTATTTGGCGTGCGGGATGAAAAATCCGTGCATGTCTCTGTGAAGCTCGGTGTTCACGTACGCTCGAGCTACTTCTTTAAACGTTTTACCATCGAGGATCAGGAGGAAACCAGACTGACCCGGTATACAGTTGATGACTGCGATCAGGAGGACTCCTACAAATAATGCACAGAAAGAGATCTTAAAAGACTTCATGGCAAGTTTGAAAGGTTACAAAAAAAAAATCAGACGTACCATCATCCTCTGACTCTCCGTTTGGTCTGGGGACGAACACCGGCTCTGAAGGCCAGCAGTTCTCCTCACTCCAGTAAACCATTTTTT
>NC_050531.1:13857685-13858440 GCF_002922805.2 Oryzias melastigma
AAAAAAAAAAAAAAAACATCACATGTGACATTTCAGGAAAACATAAATAGGCACCCAGCATGCTTAGCTTATCTAAAAAAGCCTATCTGAGTCTGTGCAGAACTTTGTTCCCCCAGCAACGACTTCAGCTGAGCTATAAAATCATTTGCAACCGTTTCTGGGTCATAAACATGCTCAACAGGGTTTAAAGTGGCATCAAATTATTTATAATTTGTTGTTTGGCAATAATCAGCTGTGACAGATGCTTTGATGTGATTATTGAAAAGAATGAATACTACTAGAAAGTTTATTTTTGGTTAGTTTTTAGTCAAGACAAGTTAGAGATTGTGTCAAAAATGGAAAAAAAAAGTGCAGTTTTACAAAAGCCTACCCTATGAATTTTCATAAGATATATTTGTAATGATGATAAAAATGATGCTAAAAAAGAGGATTTTAGAGATTTTTACTAAGATGTTTCAAAATGAAAAAGTGACCTGAATTGAAAAAAATGCTGGGAGGGGGCTCTATTTGAATGCTCCGGCTTGGATTTAATTTAATTTAATTTAATTTAATTTAATTTAATTTAATTTAATTTAATTTAATTTAATTTAATTTAATTTAATTTAATTTAATTTGATTTGGTTCAACTTGATTTTATTCAATACAATTCGATTAAATTTGATTTGATTCAAAATAATTCAATTTAATTTGATTAAATTCGATTTGTTGTTGTATGTGTTGATTAATACTTTAAATTTTGACTCCTTTAGGTCAGC
>NC_050531.1:13858575-13861070 GCF_002922805.2 Oryzias melastigma
TAATTTGATTTGATTTGATTTCACTTGATTTGATTTGATTTGATTTGATTTGATTTGATTTGATTTGATTTCACTTGATTTGATTTGATTTGATTCAACTTGATTTTATTCAATACAATTCGATTAAATTTGATTTGATTCAAAATAATTCAATTTAACTTGATTAAATTCGATTTGTTGTTGTATGTGTTGATTAATACTTTAAGTTTTGACTCCTTTAGGTCAGCTAAAGACAAATTTAGTAACAGAAGGGCCTCAAGTTTACACCTCCTTGTAAATAAATACCACATTGGACTTGTGCTTCTTACCTATGCAGATAATTCTACTACAAAGTCGTACCGTTCAGCAATCAAACACTTTTAAGAGGTTTAGTTTCAAAGGTTCATCTGTTTGTCAGGATTACATAAACCTTATGGGCATTTTCCTGTAGTTACAAATGTAATACACGTGGTGGAGTCCAAGCGAACCAACGTTGACCTATTTATGCCACTGATAAAAAGAAAGAAATCAAGTACTCTAACATCTCCTCACTCATAGCTTGTGTAGATCTTGGATTTAGATTTAAAAAATAAACATTAATCTTTGTCCTAAATAGATTAACAGCTTCCCCTTCGCTCATGCTATAAACCTTGGTGCCACAATGTCCAAATAGACCCAATGGAGTCATAAGGAGTCTTAGTTATTCTTAGAATAATAGATAATTATAAGTTCAAGGTGTAAAGTGTATTGTTTTTCACAAACTGTCTAGCAGCTTGCTTCCTTTGACTTTGAAATGCTGACGTAAAAAAAAAAAGCCTTTCCTGAATTCCCAGACCTCAAAGGCTCTGGTGTTTAAGAGCTAACATGTTTTCGGACTCTCCTGTTACTTATTTGGATCAAAGTACTTTTAAAACAGATGTTCCCACCACCTCAATCTGAAGGAGGAAGTTACCTGAGTCGACAGCACCGACTCCTCCACGATGTTTCCATAGATGAACTGGTGCTTCTTGCCATTGAAGTCGTAGTTGATACGAGGTAATTCAAAACCTGATGGAGATGAAATCAATATGAGGTGAACAGTTTCTAGATCTGCCTTTAGCTACACCTTAATCCCTACGATCATCTATTGATCTATTGTAAAAGCATTCCGACATAGATTCTGCAGAAATTTGCCTATATTTGCTTGGAGTAAGCCCGCAAGTAAGCATGATTTAAATTAAAAAAATAAGAAATTCTATTTCAAGCTCATTTATCAATATATATCCTCCATTATGAGAAAAAGACCACACAAAGATGCTAAAAACACCAAAAAATTTCTAAATTATTAATTCCTCCTGTAATTTTAGAAATGATTAGAAACTCATTCCATTTGTTATTATTATTTTTTTTTTACAACTGGGATTTGGGTTCATTCTCCAGCACACAACTATCTGAAAATCTTGTGAAAGCCTTATAAATAGGTTAAACTTTGAACGACCATTTTAGCCTCTGTTGTAAATTTGCTCGTGTGCTAATGTCTTGTTGCATCACCAAACATCACCAAGCTGTCAAATAGTAGATTTTTTTTATTAAGAATTCCACGGTGCACAGAGTTTAAAGGTAATTCAGTGACTACTGTTGTCTTCAAATTCTATATTTCCTCAGCTTAATGTCAAAGAATGACAGTTTATTTTTTGCTTTTTAGGTAAAAAATGTTTTCTAGACTTAAGTCCATCCATTCTTATCCTTAACCCACTATATGGGGTTGCCAGAGCTCATCCCGGCTACAGAGCTGGGACACACCCTGGACAGGTCATCAAGTCTCTCACAGGTCAGTCAAAAATATTCAGCGTGCTTAATTGGGTCTGAAAATTTTTGCCAGTTTTTTTATTTTTATTTTTTCATATTTTTATGACCATGTTTACATCCTATGAGTATTTTTTATGCTTCTTTCTTATTCTCGTAAAAATTCTTCACAGTTCTGATACATTTTTTTTAACATTCACAGAATTTTGTTGAGCAGCAGCAGGTTTTTCATGCAAAAATATTATTTTCCTCTTTGCATTTTGTTAGCACATATTTGAATACCTGGATTTTGCAAAAAAGTTTGTAATGTGGGAGTAGTTTTGCATTTTTTATCATTGTTTTGGCTTCTTCTTTCTTGAAAAATATATAATTTCCGCATTTTTAGATTTAAAAAATTCTCTTTTCTCAACGATTTTGCTAGTTAGAGAGAAAACAAGTTGTTTTCAGTTTACCTTCGCAGAGCACTTCTGCCTTACATTCCAATCTGCCTTCTTTCTGCTTCACAGCAGTGGCTGTTGTGTATTTGAGTGTCACCATGTTCTCACCCACTGCAATGCCCTGCAACACCCAATAAGACAAATATATGTAAGCAAACATAAACAATTTGCAAACATCTCTGATTATTAATGTTTTTCAATGTCCCACCTTGTCAGATCTGACAGGAAGTACAAATCTTCTGTAGTTTGGTTTGGTGTAGCCGTTGCTTTGGAAACTAATATCTTTCTTCAGCC
>NC_050531.1:13862454-13881083 GCF_002922805.2 Oryzias melastigma
AAAAACGGTCTACCTTTTTCTGTAACAGCAGGGATTTTGAAAAAAATGTATTTGGTCTTTGCCTTCTCTGCAATTGAAGTGCCAACGTTGTAGACGCTGCCCTCCCTGTCATAGTGTGGATGGGATGAAACCAAATTCACAGGCAGGAATTTCATGTAGTCCACCTATAAGAAGCAGATGATATCAGCTTAAAGGATTTCACTCTCGTGTTTATCAACCAGAATGAATGTCATCACACACCTTATCTAGAGTTTCCAGGGTGAAAGGATCGATCTTGCGAATGTAGTTGGTTTCAGAAGTGGCGTAGTAATCGTTTCCGTACTTAATGATGTTGCTTGCAGCATTATCAGTGAAATCTGGCACTGTGTGGTTGAGGAAAGTAATTGCCCTGTAGAAAAATAAAAAAATAAAAATTGAGACATATTTGCTTCTATTCAAGATACAATTTCACCACATGAGTTACTGTAGTTAAAAACATGTTTTTCTAGGTAACCCTAAAATTGAAATTATTGTAGTATTTATCAAAATGTAAATACCGTATTTTCCGGACTATAAGTCGCGGTTTTTTTCATAGATTGAATGTCCCTGCGACTTATACTCCAGTGCGACTTATATACGAATTTTTAATGATGAGATATGGACCGTAAGTCTAGAGTGCCCTCTTATGGTAATCTATGCAATTACTTTATTTACTGTAGTTATTCAGACGTGACACAGAGGACGAAGAATTTAACGGATTTAGTGATATGGAGTGAGATTGCGTGCAATTAATTACAGTAAAGATACAAAGTTGATGAGTTCTTGAGGCTATAGTTAAATAAAACTGTTATGTTATATAAATGCTACACCTTTTTGTTTTTTTCATGATGCTAATATGTGAATATGTGTTGACACATATTCAGCCTGTTCTCTATTCACTTATGAATGTTATAACTTACCTTCCAGGATGATGTAATATTGTTTTTTTCAATCAGTTTGTAAAATAAATTACTTGAAAAAAATGCGACTTATACTCCAGTGCGACTTATGTATGTTTTTTTCTTCTTCATTATGCATTTTTTGGCCCCTGCGACTTATACTCCGGTGCGACTTATAGTCCGAAAAATACGGTAAATGATTAATGGAAAAACTGCTTCAGTTAATTTTCTTAATGCTTACTTAAAAATGAAGTTCTTGCTTGGGTCTGGATAGGCCATAGTTCCCATCTCGGACACAACAATTCTGTTTGAAGTCATGTTTGAGTTGTAGGTGTCACTTCTGAGGAACCGACTCCTGTGAGTCACTTTACCTGAAATACATTAAAATATGACGTCCAATTCCTCCTCAAAGAATGAAATAAAGTGTTTTATAAAAATTGTGCAACTCACCATTTTTGATAGAAAAGCTGTTCATAAATGACATCCCGTCACACCAGTGGTCATAGCTGGTCTCCCCCACAGAGAAGATCCCAGGGCCGTTCCGCACCAGCGTGCCTTGCAGCCAGTCAGGTATGCTCCCTGTTCCATAAAAATGAAAGATTTTTTTTTTAAATAAAAAGGAAAAACACTAAAAATTGCTTCGTTTTAGGTGCTTACCTATAACCTCTGCATTGTGAGGCTCTGGTCTCTCCTTAGCGTTTTTGGAGAAGTCTACAGACATGCTGGCTTATGGACGGACACTGGACTGAATGCCAAACAGCAGTAAACCACTCCCTTTAAAGCTCTAAGTGACGGAGTTCAACAAAGAATCTATTATCTTATCTATGAGTCCAGGAATCAGCGAACTCCTGAGAGAATTTATGAAAAAAAAAAAAACGTTTTGTAGTCAGCAGGTTTTTTTTCACTTACACACACGGCAAAGGAAGCATGAACTGGAAATCATCTAGGAAGGCCACCTACCTATAATCTCATTGTGGCGGATTTTTTTTTTTCCTGGAAAAACATTAAAATAAGAGTAAACTTTACAGTTTCCTCTTGTCAGTTCCTGTTTACTTTAGTCCACATTGTAAAATCAACTTTGACCATGACATAAAAATGTTTCATTGCAGTAGCATGTGTTCGTACTCCACCCCCGCACTCATTGACCTTATGGCAACTGCTGATCCTATTTTTTAGAGCCATTGCATTTCTATTCATCACCATAGGAGCATCATGATTTTTCTTTTACCAGTTTAATAAAGATTCTGTTAATGAAATTGTTTTATTGTGTGATTTGTTTTTATATATGGCACAAACAAAGCTCATTCAAGTTATTGCACTTTTTCGCTCCTGTAGCTGAAAGTGTGAATTACTTAAACGGAAAGGTAGATGTTGAGTTTTACAAATATATTTACCATAATGATGCCGATATGTTTTTTCTTCAAAAGAAGAATAGTGCTTATTTGAAAGAATAAAAAATGTTTTCAATGAAGCTCTTGTCAAACTACCACTAATCAGAAATACACTCTACATTATTAATGAGGTAAATTATTCTATTTTAGCTGCAAATGTCTGTTTTTTTGGTGAATTATCTACATCTATCTATTGTGTCGGAAGGTTAACAGGTGGTTAGAAAACCCTTATGCTATAAAAGTGAGTAGGTTTAATATCTGGAGGGAGAATCACATTTGTGGGGTTGATTAGATGCTAAAGATTGTCAGAAAAAGAGAACTTTCATGTGAAACCCAACAGTCTATTGTTGTTCTTAGAAATGAAGGCTATTCCATGTGAGAAATGGCCAAGAAACTGAGGATTTCCTTCAACTTTGTGTACTACTCTCTTTAGAGAACAGCACAAACAGGCTTTAACAAGAACAGAAAGAGACGAAGAGAGGAAGGCTGGAGAAAAATGTGTTATGGAGGGATGAATCAGAGTCTTTGGTGTTTCGATCGCGATGAGGAGCATTAATGAGATGCTGAAAAACTGAAAATATAACCTTACGCCATCTGTGGGGGTAACGTAATGGTCTAGGGTTGCTTTGGTGCTGGTGAGATGAGAGATTTGTTCAGGGTAAAAAGGACTTTAAATAAAGAAGGCTATCATTCCATACCCTGTGACATCACGTTTTTGGAGGCAATCTTATCCTACAACAGGACAATGACCCAAAGTACATCTCCAAATTGTGCAAGAATTTGGTATTTAGAGAAGAAGAAGGCAGTTGGTGTTCTATTTGTAATGTATTGGTCTGAGATGGAGTGGACACACAATCCCTACAAAAGGATTATAATGTATTACCAGAGGTGTATGAAAATGAAGGGCTTTCTACTGCGCTTGAATTGGTATGTTTGTGTGTTTTACTACTTAATAGCTTAGATCTTCAAATAGTCACATATTTAAAAATGACAATTAATATACATTAGGAGAATTTTTTACTTTTTAAATCCATTTTTATTGTTACAGGGATTTTTCCCCATCTATTTGTTTTGGTTAAACATGTATAAAACACGTGTTTAAAATGAAAAAAAAACAAGATTTTAAAGCAAAAATGTGTTGGAAACCAATTACACTGAAAGTTTATATCAATAAAACTCTATGATGTCACAACAATGTCTCAAAAAAATGATTAATTTTCTCAGAGATTAATAATTCTTAATTGTCTGAAGTTCTGAAGTTCATGGTCTCACCTAGAACGTGAGTCTAATCTGTTAATCATCTTGCACTTTGATCGCTGTGTTATGACATTTGAGAAGATAAACTATAATGGATTGGGACTAACTCGTTTTTAAATGCATTTTAATGCCAACAGGTTACTGTAGGTTGGATCTTCACGTGATGTGTTCTATAGACAAGGAAAACAGAAACACATCTCACAAAGTTTTTACAAAGACAATCTAACTGGATTTTTGTCACTTTAAAGGCAGTAAATGAATTATCTGTCAATGATCTCACCAACTCCTTAAATTCAATGAAAGGGTCTCCAGGAAAGACTTTATCTTTTAACTAGAATTAGTTTGTATCTTATCCAGTTGTTACAGAAAGATAAACATGTCCAAGTACACAAAGAACCACAAACTGATAAGTCCAGTGGTCCGG
Source organism: Oryzias melastigma (assembly GCF_002922805.2). NCBI lineage: Eukaryota > Metazoa > Chordata > Actinopteri > Beloniformes > Adrianichthyidae > Oryzias > Oryzias melastigma. The sequence continues at coordinate 13,866,444 of NC_050531.1, forward strand.
GGTGAAAGATGATGAGCTATGTGAGATAAATTGGCCCCCGTTCTACCCCAGCTTATAGTCAGGATATTGGAGGTTTTGTTGGTTGGTTTCTTCAGCCTTGAGGTAAGGAAATGGTTTCTTACTTTGCCCCTAATGTCAGTTCCTTGTCCCTCACCTCACCTGAATGTACTAGAAGGCTTCTTTGGTGACTTCACCTGGTAATTGTAGAGCTCTCATTGGTATTGACCCCACAGCAAAAGCAGCAGCAAGGTTACAAAGGAGGCTTTGTTTTCTCTGTAAAACTATAGGTAGAGGAGAGGTAAGGATGGGCTAGGTATAGGAGAATTGTAGCCTTGACTTATGCAGTCCAAGCTTCCTGAGTTGGAGGATTTTCCAGAGACAATGGAAAAGTGAGTACACTGTGAATAGGAAATAGTTGACCTTTACTGGGGATGTTGTCAGTGGTATGAACACTTCAAAGATTTTCCTAAACTCTCAGACTCTCTGTATCTGCTACAGAGGAAGCAAGGTCTTTAGAGACCATTGACTGTATATAACAACTCGAACCAGTGTGACGTCACTAGTAAAATAAAATAAAAAAAGACTTACTTCTAGTTGTAATGACTTAAAGTCAACTCAGTCACATTTGTTGTGATACAGAGGTCGCCATATTGGATTTAGAAGTCGTCAGTAAACTCTGAGTGGTCCTAGTCAACACTTCTATGTCCCTACCCCTACCACTTGAAAGCGGCATTGGGAGAATTTGTCAATCAAATTTTTTGAACATTCAATGTGAGACCACATACCTGTGGAAGCATCTGATTGGCTGGTTCGTACCTTGAATAACTTGCACAACAGAAAAAATATAGCGAAAAAAATTAGGATTAGCAAGAAATAGGTGTTTATTGTTGCCTTCTTGGAGCCAGTGGACTTTTACAAAGCTGGGGGGGGGGGGGTCACAACGTCCAGTTCTGTATATACAGTCAGTGATATATGAGGTACTAAAAAATATAAAAATTAAACCAACTAATGGTTTATCCTCTCCCGTCACAGTTCAGACTGCAGAGGGGCGGAATAAAAAATGACATTCTACGAGGGTCTCGATCGGCCAGTATGAGAAAAAAAAATCATGCGTGTCTGATAGTGTTTTGGGGGCCAAATGTGGAGGCGAGCTGAATCCATCCCGCAGGCCGTAGTTTAGCGATCCCTGGTCTTAGACTACCAATTGTTGGTAGTAAAGTCTCTGAACTTGATTTTTTGTTTTTGTGAATTGAATGGACTCAACCAATCTAACCTTTCATCACAAATTCAGTTTACAACTATCACAAACTGTTCTCTACACAACCAAACAGTGTGGGAGCTTTGGCCTCCTTAAGCCATGACTTTTAGCTCTGGGTACAAGGGTGAAACAGCTTGTATGAGGATCAGTACTTGCTCAACTATCTAGAAAAACGTAGAGAAAATAGAGCCTCTATTCCTTCATATCAAGAACCAGTGAAGCATTTGCCAAGAATGTCACCAGCTGGTTCTCCAGTAAGGGAATTTCAAGCAACTGGGCCAGATAGCAGACCATGGACATATTTGGAAAGGAATGTAACAGTCCTGTTTCCTCAAAGTAGAGCTAAAGAAGAGTTCATGGGACAAAGAAGTTGCTCATCTTTAACAAAAAGTATTCTATTTAAGTCTACTATAAGAATCCTCACTGTAAATGACAAAGTATAGTTGAAGTTTACTTTTTAAATACTGTCTTTATATAGTGTGAACTTAAAATTACTCTGAAAAAAAATCAGTTAGTACATTTTCTATTACACGTACATGGTCACTATGCTTTACTTAAGGTACAAGTTTAGCGATATACTCAAGAAACAAGTAAGTATACTTGTACACAAGTATACCTTCAAGTGTTAAACTTCAAATATAAGCTTTATATGTATATATATATATATATATATATATATATATATATATATATATATATATATATATAAAAAAGGTGGAGCATGAGTAGTAAATTGCTACAAAACATTTTAGTGTTTGAACAGTTGGTCAAACCTGCATTAAGACTGGCAATATAAAGGACATAAAACAGTGAGCTCTGCTGCCCTCTAGTGACTGACTTTAGTCTTCGAGTCACTCTCCAAATATTTTTCTAAGCTGACCTTATCTAAGCAAAAATCTCCCAGCACATAAAATGTCTTTTATTACTTATGTTTAGTCACACTACTCACTGAAAAGTGCAATAATTGTCACACATCATAAACATGTTACCAATAAACTTTAACCTCAAGTATTGCAAGGATTTGGTTGACATAAAATATCACAAACGTTCCATAAAAAGTGAAAAATAAATCTAATCTTAAGAAATATTTTATGTATCATTTTAAATGTTCATTCTAAATTTGTTGTTCCACAGTTTTCTATCTATTGTCAAGAGATAATGACATTTCAAACATCACATATTTTCTTTTCATCATTATATTCATAAATACATTTCCTTTTACACTCTTCTCAAACAAGATTAAAAGCAGAAATGTAAAAAAAAGCAATAAACAGTCAGTTTTTCCATCATCAAATCAATAATATTTGTTTTAGGTCAGCTTGTTGGAATAAACTTCAGACAACAGAACACGATTTATGCAAGACGCTTGTAAGATTGATGTTTATTTGCACCGCCCATGTTGTTATGAACTGTGCTGATTCATTTTCAAGTATTCCCTCAATGACTATTTCTGTGCTGGATGTTTAGATTACATCTGTTTTATCATCACATCATCATCTGTGGGTTACGTCATGTACAAGAATAACGTTTAAATAAACATTATATACATGTACTTCGAAAAAAAAGCAAAAGAAAGAGTAAACTTGGTCTCGTAAGTGTATATGTTATTTTGCTTACAGTGCAATCCCCATGCAATTCCACATGCAGTTACAGAAGGTGCATAAAGACAACCGTGTCGACCATGCGTGAGCTGGAACAGAGACCGCCCCTGAATGGATCAGATGGAGCCTGATTTCAAGAAACTGTAGCATGATTTTGCTTTAACCCCAGTGAAATAATTGGCAGATGTCACGATTTTTTTTTTTTTTCACAGATGAAATTTTTAGGATGTCAAATACAAAAATAAAAGCATTTTGCAGGAATAATCAAACTTTGTTCACATTGCTGAAACATGCCTAGCAGAACGGAGTCGTGTCATATTTTGACAAGCTTCAAAATCAGAAAAAGAAAAGAGGAAAATCCAGCATATGAAAAAACACTGGCAAAACAAAGCATTCTTACTTCAAAAAAAGAAACAAAAAAAGTCACATTACACAAGTTTTAGATTTTGAAAAGACAAACAAAATCAGAGGGGAAATACAAGTTCTGTTATGTGAGGAGATGGTTACAAAGTATTAACTGTGCAATCATGTTGTTCTACGAAGGCAACAAAATCTAACTCTGAGCATAGCAAGGCATACTTTAAAAACAATCCCTGTTTTCCTGATTTTGTGTCTTGACACATCTGACAGAAGCTTTGAATGAACAGCCCCAAAAAACCCAAAAAACATCAACAACAAAAATTCAAGTATGAATTCTAAATTATCGCTGGATTTTTAATTGGATAAAAATGTATACTTGAAGGTTTCTGTATTCATTGTTGCAAAAAAAAAGGTTCTCACTGACATGATGAGAACCTAAATGTTATAGTTTTCTATTGAGTAAAATAAAATCAAACTCCTTCATTAAATAGATTAAATCAAAAGGGACGTGTGTTAAACATAAGTGGAACTCAAATCTTTCCAGCCAATCAAATCACATCTAAAAGCTGTCATAAATACATGTATAAATTTTAAGTTTCTATGAAACAAGACCAAGAAGCTGATTTAAATCTCAAAACTAATTTTCGCCAAAAAAAAAAAAAAAATGGTTCAAATATTTTACAGTGCAACACAAGCATTTCTAGAATCATTTAACCCATCTGCATGCATGAGTGAAATAATAATTAAAAAAAAGTAAATTAATAGTTTTCTACGCACAAAACATGACTTAAAGGATCTATAAGACTGCAGCAGCTTAAATGTTTAATAATTTATATCTTGAATTTCTTCTCATCAGAGTGCAACCAAGAACATCAAACTTCCTTCCATGATTTCAAAAAGGGCCTTTTTACATCCATGTCTCAATTAAAATAGGTAACAATTAAATTGTTTAAACCAAACAAACCTCAACCCATAGGAGAAACCAAAAAGAATTTCATACAAAACACAGACGCCTGTTAAACATCTTTGTTTAAAAGCAATCGTGCAAAAGGCAACCACAAAATGACTGGCTAAATGACGGTGAATAACAGCAGATGAGCTATAAAAATTCAGACTTTCTCCATATAGGGTAATATTATGTATTTATATTTCTGTTTTCTTTAGACAAACTTTTAATGGCACTTACCATTGTTGTGAAATCACTCTATGCTTCAGGGTTCCCTCAAAACCTTGTTTTTAAATCAATTCATTAGGTTACTTTTCATCATCTTTACCCTTTAGTCACCAGTATTAATACAAAGTATGTAAAGATCGGTAAACTTTTTTGACAATTAGTTGTTGGACTAAGTCCATTTGTCCCAGAATGACCTCTTTTGTATATTCAAACCGTGTATGAGAGCTTAAATTGGCCATGCACAGAAAGTATTGCTTAGAGGTCGGATCATGGCTTAGGGATGACCACTTCAAATGGTCCATCAGTTCATCTCAATTGTCTTTGTTTTCCCAAAAAAAAAAAAAAAAAAAAAAAAAAAAAGGTTTTCCTCGATACATTCGGACTTGCAGTCCTGGGTTTGCTGCTATTGTAGCAGAAGTCCAAACTCTGAAGATGTCCAAACTGCTACTCACATTGCACTGAACAGTATTTTCACTTTTAGTCTATTTTGTGGCATTTTTTTTGTTGTTTTTTCACAACCCTGGTTCCCTTAATCCGTCTTCCCGTTCTCCTGAGGTGCTCCAGATTTGCTCCGTTGCGCCGACCGCAACACCTTGTAGCAGCCGCGCGCAATCTTATGCATCCACATGATGTTCATGACGTCCAAGCAGATACTGGAACAGATCCAGGCTACGCGGCCTCCCCAGGGTACCAGGTAGAAGGCCTCAGTCCCGTAGACGGCGTACATGCGGCCGTAGTAGACGGGCATGACGGCGACACGGACCATGAAAAAAACCACTGCCATGGCGACCCCGTTCACCATGTTGGGTCGGGAGGACTTGGGATAACCTAGTACCTCAAAGAACCAACTGAAACATTAAAGGGAACAAAAAAAACATATTTTAGGAGATTATTCAAAGATACTTTGAAAATTACAATGTTTTCTGTATGTCAGCTGCTTTAAAAAGTATGAATGTTCATGTTAATGTGTCCTTTGAAAAGACATTCCAATAAAATCTACATTTTTTTTTTCCATTTTAACTGTAATATTAGCCAAAAAATAAATAAAAAACGTTAACTAAAAAGGTAACTGACGTTAAAATAATGTAGAATCCTTCTAAATATAAAAAATTCTAACTTTGGGAAAGTATTTAGACCCGTTTGCTTTGTTGAAGAAACCAGTAAAACCAAAGTAGTGGTTTAGCACAAGGCAAAGAAAATTTGAAACAATAAAACTGTAAATTTAAACAGGGATTCTGAGATATTTAGCTAATTTTACTTGCAAAATATATATTTCTAGGTAATTTAACCCCTGCAGTACATAAGATTCATAACCAAAATGTAAAACTAAAAAGTTATAAGCTATCCTCCACATATTGCTAATACTGTCATCTGCACTTTTAAGTGTCAAGTACCTCATTAAAAGGCTTTATTTTATCCTTTTGTTGCATCAAATAGAATGTTGGCTACACACCCCAAGGAGCCAAAATATACAATAGATCTTATTAAGAAGTTGGACTGTCATATTATCAATCTGAAACTGTAGTACGGATCTTTTGGTTGCCGTCTCTGGGCATTAACCTTGCAAAGGTCTGCCATGGCATTGGTGGCACTGACAGGATGGTGGTGCTGTGAGCTGAGATGGACGTAGTAGCCAATTAAAGACATTCTGTTGTTCCTGGACACAACAGCTAAAGTTAGTGTATAGTTGAAGCCAGGGAGATGGTGGAATCAAATTTATGGTGCACAATATGGTCAAACTGATATCATCTCGCATCTCAGAGTGGGAGTGATTCCTAGTTTTGGCCGTGGACCTCGCCTCTGGCTCGTCTTGGCTGTGGATCACGCCCCCATCTGTCCCCCAGTCCTATCTGGCTGAATTCTATTCAAATAAGTAGTTGTAGATAAGTTAAATAAGCGTATTCTTCTTTAATAGTTCTGGTATATCGTCCTGTGTGCCCTAGGAGAGGATCTCTCCTTCATGTGGGTATCCCTAAAGTTTCTTCTTTTTTTCCTGAATCAGTTTTTTTAGGAATTTTTCCTTACCAGGAAGGAGGTTCTAAGGGCAGGGATAACCAGTTTAGTTTAGTCTGTTTAGAAATTAGCTTCTGTAAAATTACCTGCATGAAGCCCAATCAGGTAATTCTTTTGTTAAATTGGGCTTTATAAATAAAATTTAATTGAATTGTAGCCCTATGAGTTACTATTTTTCCTATCAGTGTCTAAACATGTTTGCCAATACAGTAGAGGGCAGTGTTTACTCTACTACTGGTCTCATCTGCTCACAGCACCACTGTCCCCATTGCCCTTTGTTATTTACCAATGGTTATTTTTGGATATTTACTTCAGTAAAAGAAAATAAAAACAAAAACGAATTCATACCGTTGGTTCACACATGGTGTAGAAAACTCTGCAAGCAGGCGGAAGTTAGCAAAATAAGGCAACATTCCTACGCCCTGGAAAAACAAGGCAAGCACAAAGAGATAACCAAACATGAACGGGACAAAAACTAGACTTCAGGCCGTTCGGATTAGCATGGCAGCACCGGCAACGATGTCAAGTACAAATACAGATCCAAACACAGATTTGAAAAAAACCATCATGAATCATGAGAACATGTAGACTGAAGAACAGCTTTCATGAATAAAAATGATCAAAAAGTTCAGAAACTGTGTTCTCCAGATCCTCAGATGGGCCTCGCTCTAATGCTGCTTGGATTTGAAAGATTTTTATTTGCATATAACTTTTTCTCAACATACTCAAACAATATCTTACTAATTTGCTTAAAAAATGTAAAAGAAAGAATGTCAGATAACTTTGTCAGAGTTATCTAACGTCCTATTGACAACCCTTTATTTGTACAGGGAAGGTGCAGTTCATCTCTAGACTTATTTCCTCTAGATCAGCCATGCCAATGCTGCCACAGCGCAAGTTGAAATTCCCACCAAAGTAAACAGGCAAATTTGTGGGAACCTCAGCATAATTCTAAGTGAATAAAATGCTAATTTTACAGATTTTCTTTTTTTAATCTCCAGCTAGTTGTGAGCAGTTCAAACCCCAGTTAGACTGCACACTAAACAAGTTCTCTGAGATGACTACTGACTGTATAAGAGAACTGGACATAGTGAGTGTGACTTCATCCATAGAAAATGGATTACTCAATAAAGTCCATACGCTTGCCATTCTATAAGATGTTAGAGCCAGACGACGTAATGAAAAGCAGGATTTGGTCCGAGTCAACATTTCTATGGAAACCACTCTCGCCAATCAGGTGTGAGCTTGTTGGAAGGCCACGCCTCTATCAATTGAAAACAAGCTTGGGAGAATCTGCCAATCAAGCGCTTCAAACATTCAATGTGAAAAATATAAAATTAGGATTAGCAAGAACATGTTAAAAAATAATAGAATGACAGAGTAATAGCTGTTTAGCTCTCCGTACAATACTATGGGATTTTAATTGCTTGGAGCCAGGGAGTACTTCCTGTTTGAAACCTGAGAGGGGGAGGAGTCACTCAGTCCACTTCTCATTTACAGTCAATGAGCATAACTTAAAATAAAGTTTACAAATGAAAATTACTTGAAAAAAAGTAATATGAATGTAACAAATTAGTTAGACTAAAAATGTTGCTATATTAAATTACCTTAGAAGGTGAATTGCTAAATGTCATTTTATTTATTAAAAATTACCCAAACCTAATAGAATTTTGTTCTAGTATCAAGAAATAAAAAAATTTCATCAACAACCATTATGAATAATTCTAGTGAGCCATTAAATTGTGGGAGGAGTTATTTATAAAATACACAAGTACCAGAATAGAATCAAAACTTCAGCCAAAAAAATAAAAAAAAGTAAAATCTGGCAATTTTTTAAAACCTGATATTTTACTTCTTCATTTTTAAATTATATTTTTTACACATTATTGCCAGCTGACTTGTTCAGTTTCATCCCAAACACAGAAGCCCATTAGACATACAAAGCAATTGTTCTGTAACAACAGAGACAAGACACTGATAACATCACAGCATGTGAAACACAGATTGTACAAGTAGACATTAAGCCAGCCACTTGTTGGGGGAGCAGTCAAAAGCCATGCAGAGTAGAAATATTCAACTGCCAAACGTGTCATTTGTATGTCTTTGCTAGATCAGGTCCGCTTTCTCCTCCATGTCCAGCTGCTTTAAGCGGCTGCTCAGTAAAAAATACATGCAGTCAGTAAATCAAGACATTTTTTGGGTTTCTGTCAGGGCGTCCAGGCTGGACCTGATCTAACTTGCAAAATGAGTGGAAAGTTTTGCAGCACTCAAAGTAAAACGATGGCCTTAAAGAGCATGTTTGAATCTGGACTAGAAAAGTGCATTAAGACAATTAGGCTCTAAAGGTTCGACAGTGCTGAGTCAACTCCGAACGCCAGTTTCACCAAAACACCCACAGAGAACACAGTTATTCAAGGCAAGCAGTCTGACTTCAACACCGTGTGACTGAATACTTACCACGAGGGCTGAAACAGATGTTGATCAGTACATTATACTTACTATGTGACACAAACAGGGAACATCTGCATTGCAGTTTGTGCCCCACACTTAACTCTTTCCACCTAGCAACAGAATGCCAGTACATCTAGGAACTGGTAAGTCCATACTGTGACTGGGCATCATATCCGCTCAGTACAACACAACAGCAATAACAGCAGACAAGACAGGAATAAAAGAAGTCCCCAGGCCAGATCAAGACCTGCTCTGTCAATGCACAAAACCCTTTTCTTTTTTTTTTGGTAGTTTTTGCATGAACTTGAATGACACAACTCAACTGGATATTGGTAGTTTTTGCATGTAAGGTTTGAACAGGGACTGTTCACATGAGTCACAGACAGAAATATTAGAAGGAAAATAAAAGCCACAGTAAACTGGAAGCAAATAAGAAGCAACACGAACTGACGAGAAAGCATGCAGCTAGTTAATAAACCTATAAAACACACAGAAAAGACAGACTGTCGTTCAAGAACTCAGTCAATAATAATCCCAATAAGATTCTTCAATTAATCGATTTAAAACTACTTTAAACTTTGACATAAACACATTCAACAACTAATAAGATCTAGACATATAACAAATGTCACCAAGGACAGAAAACTAAAAAAAATATAAAATAAAAAAATGAAAACATCAAAAATGTAAATACATTTACTGAAATATTTTCAGGATATTTAAGTGTTGCCTTTCCTGCCACTATCCACTGTTCCATGTGGACATTCTGAAGAAACAGTCATGAGTGTCCAGTAACAGTATGGCCTGCTGAATCCAATTTACCAAAATGGTACCTAAACTAAAGCTGTGTTTATTGCTTTCCAGTTTTGCAGCACTGTTTTATAGTCAGTGAACACACATAACAGTAAAAAAATACTGTAGTATGTCGGTATCAGTTTTTCTTTATTTTTAGAGGTTTCTAACTGTTTAAATATCACTAAATTTGAATAGAGTTTGCATATTTTGGAGCTGGAAATAGTGCAAAGCCATAAAATAATGAGTTTTTATGGCTCCTATGAATGAGTTTTTAGTTATATTGGGGGTTTAAAAGTGCAAACTTAACTAAATTATTTGAACTTATAGACCACAAGTACGTTTGAAAACAGAGCGACCTATCTCCAAGAGTTTAAGAGGAACAAACAGACAGGTGTAAGAGGCTGCAGGTAAACAGAAATGGTAATTAAGAAAGTTAATTACTATTTTCTGACATGCACAGTAACAAGAAAAGGAATCCTGTCTGTGTAGAAGGCTTCAGAGCTGCCAGCATGCACACAGTGGTTACAGTTCAGCATTCGGCTGTGCTAAGCTCAGAAGAGTTCAGCTGACATTAGAGTGGCACAATGTCAAAGGGAGAGGGCGGGGGGGGGCAGTAAAACAAACAGAAGCACAGAAGTTCTCGGGGGTAAGGGGAGAAGGGGAGGAAGAGGAGGGTCATCAGCCAGTACCATCACTGAGCATTCCATGCAAAAATTACCATAAGTCATTCATTTCCTGTCATTATGCGACAGATCCTGGCGACCTAGAGGGTACCAGATTGAACCAAGAGTGAACAGTGTGGACTGGATGAACTCCGCTCGGGTCAAGGCAGAAGGCTAAATGCAGTGAGGCAATTAATTTTTTATGAAACGATCCATTCTGACTCTAATATTTATGAAAAATATATATATTTTTAAATTTATTTAGGAAGGCCATCATTATAAAACCTGAAAAATATAGAAAAATTAAAAAAAATTAAGTTTAAGTAATAAAATTTAATACTTGCAGGTGAACCAACTCCAGGAACATCTTTGTACTTTTTATAAATCAACAAATAAACCAGAACAGAGTGTCTCAATCTTCAAAGTTCATTTTTTAGCTCACTTCACATAAGCTAATTTTACCTCACCCTTTTTGTTATTTTTTAAATCAAACCTACATTCTCAGACTGGTGGCTGCATGAAAGCAGTCATAGATTGAGTGGATACTACTAGCTAAATAGGACACAGCTGTTCACCCTTGGTTGTCTCCTTCCCATCTTGCCTGCACGTTCTGCTATTGGACAATAGGGCACTCACCAGTACATAGTAGTAAGCATACAATGCTGCCAGGTGATGAATTACAAAAAACTTGTCGCCTATCGCCTTCCAATAGTAAAATATAAGCAGCAGATCTGGAAGACAGAAGTACGAGAAGGAAAGAAGGATCAGCTTCGATGTGGCCAAGACGAGAAACAAGTCTTTAAAAAAGATAAAACGCTCTTACCAGATATGAGGTAGCCTGTTGTGATTGCAACATTAATCTTCACCAGTGTAGGATCTCCCCTATTGAAAATATACATTCATGTTAAACCAAAGTTGACAAATAGATGTACTATTAAGTATTGACTTAAATTTTCTAATTTGGTCCCAAAAAGTACAGACTTTTATATTAAAATTCATGCTCACCAAAGATCCCGAAGCTGTAGATTTAAGTTTTAAGTGTGTCACTGACCCCATACTAAACATATTTCTAATTTTGTCATTGTTTAGATACATACAAGTGTATCTAAAAAATGTTTTTAGGCCTTTCAGAAACTTTTGGTTGATTGTCCTAAATAAAAAAAAACATTAAATGATCTGCAAGTAAGAATTTATTTAGAAATCTGAGTGTAAGTTGATTTAAAAATTCCCTTAATTAATAAAATACATATAAATAAAAAACAATAAAATCAGTGGGTTTTATGAAATACAATATTGCCATAAATGCTCCAAATGAAGCATTTATTGTGCAGGGAAGTGGGTGCATTTTTTTCTTGTGCCCACAACATCTAAAAATAAATCCTGGGTATATAGGGGCTCTGTAGATTCACAATCCTCTAGGAACTTATGTAACAAATGCACATCTTTTTTTTTCATGCAGGTAAATAATAAATACTGGCTGAGCTGATTTCATTGAGGTGCTTCTCTCGCACAGACGCTAGGATTTTTGCTCCTGCTGATGCTGCTGCCCAGATTAGCAGTTTTCAGTGAAGCTGCAAAGGAAATAGCAACATTTGCTGAAATTTTGTGCAACACTGAAAACCTAATTTCACATAAATGTTGGCGTAACAAGTCCATTGTTGTACCTAGCCAAGTATTCTGGTGTTTTCATGACCACAATTCTTATTTTTTTTTGGCTAAAGCAGGCCTGGGTTTAGTGAGTGACACTATGAGGTGCAAGTCTGTGTCAGTGAGTTTATGCATTTCAAGTCCCTTAAATTTAATAGAAAACCCTGCTATTATCATATCAGTTCATCTTTCCTTATTTATGTCTTATAAGTTTTATTTAAGGTGCTCTTCCTGATTTCACTCTGCATTCCCAGGCTTGGGACAGGCACAGGGAGGAGAGAGGTTTGCGCCCTGTTGAGGCGGCATTTCTTTTTTTTGTTTGTTTTATGTCTTCACATATTTCTCATCCATCCTTACTTTATTCGGGTTTTCATTTTAAAAAATGTGTTTTTGCAGGATTATTTTATCTTTCATTTTCTTTAGTTAATTGTAGATTTTTCCGTCACATTTTGGGGGTGGGGCAGTCATTGGATTTAGAGGGAGGCCCCCTCTCTTGTCCATGCCTACATTTGGCCGTGACATTTTTTTACAGCCCAGCTTCTTGGAAAAAATAAATTGTTACAATCTGGAAAAGGGGTAGCTTTAAACAACTTTTCTCATGAGTCAGCATTTTTTTACAACAATCTATTCTTAAAATCATGGTCACAATCACCTGTTATTTTTTCTTCTTGTATAATCATAAAAATACAACTTTCCAACATATTCTATGTCAAACTGTAGATTTTGCAGCTTGATACAAAAATACACATTTTTGTTGCATAAAGACAATGACTTTGGACAGAATCTTCCTTCATATGAACCCCTCCCCCCCGTCCAATCATAGCATCATTCAGCCTTCAGTACAAAGTTCGGCGTCTTTCTATTGGTTGGCTTTGGTCATGGCCTGGTCTTGTTACCTCACGGTGGGACATCAGCTCTACAGAGAGTGAGGAATAGGGCCGTTAACAACATCCGATCGATGCTGGCCAAAGCAAAGCCCGACAGACTTCTCAAATAAACCCAGATGAGGGGATGAAGTTGTAGCAGGAAGGCATTCGTTCAAGATTAGGTGTTCTAATTTTGGCCCACCTGGTTAATTTTTAATACAACTTCGGGGCATGCGTGGAACACTACAAACCCCTCCACAAAAAGGCCGGCTTCTCATTTACAGGTTCCAGTAAATTTAGTAAATTTTGACTTTTAGATACTTTTAATCGACCAGCAAGTTTCCTTTTGACTGGAAAAGACACAGGTGCTGTATCAAAGGAATATTTTCTCGCACTCATAAAATAGAACCTTAAACTTTCCAACACATAGATCATTTTGGAAGAAAAAACTAACCTCCAAACTCTTTACCTTGAACTATTCCACCCCACACCTCTTCATAATGGCCTCATTAGGTTCAAAGTCTAGACGTGGGATTGTTTATCTAGGACTACACTCTTGGGCTATGTGCCCAAAGCTGACACACATTTGAATCTAAGATGAAAACAACAGTTTACAGCAAAGCTCTCACCAGACTGGGTTTTCATTGACCGCATCGTCAAAGAACAAGATGTGGAGACAAAACAAGCCCACCAGAAGTGCGTGGAACGTGGACACCGTCCTGAAACGAAACCAAAATATATAAATATTTCTTTTTTTTAATCTAAGAAAATATCTCCCCCTTTTCAATAAATGAGAACAGCGTTTTTAATCCAGCGTTTGGGAAGGGGAGAGCAGTCGTGGCTTTTCAGCTAATTGCCCGTCATGGCTGCACACGGATTCAGACCAATTAGACCTAGAGATTAAATATTGCAGAAGGGTCAGGCGGAGCAGCACTCACAGAGTGAGGCAGTCCTGCAGCTCTCAGCAGTCACTCAGCGAGTCTGTAAGACGGCAAGACTGACACTAAGGGAGCTTAAATAGAATTTGCAAAGTCACATAGCGCTACAGGGATCCCCAGAGCCGGGATCCATGCCGTCAGTCTCGGAGTTTCACTTTACTGAAACCTATGTGTCCGTTTCAGTTTTACAAGTGCTCTCATGAGTAATAAAATGAGTATGAGAGAAAAAAAAAGGAACAAGAACGATCTACTATAAAATGAGTCTGAGTCAGACAAAAAAGGAAACATTTCACAAACTATTATAAGTTAAGTGTGGTAAAGATACTAAACAGGAACTGCTGGGAAAAAAAAGCCACACATGTGGGTTTTAAGCACGTTTCCTTTCAGCACTCTACTACTACGGCTTGTCGAGCTAACACCGTAATCCTACGACTGGTGTAGGTGTTAGTCAGATACACAGGAAGTATGTGGGCTACACGTCTGTATCTCCTTCTATTCAACAAACTCTAAACACCTCCGTATTCTGAATGCATTTGAAAGGGTCTGCCACCAGTCAAACTGAGGTCACCTGGAGTTCCACTCCACCTTCTGCTTGTCACTGAGCTGAAGGAAGCCAGGGCTGATGCGTATGGACATCCAGGGGCTGACTCTGTGGAAGAGCCATTGGAAGGTCAGGAAGCTGGTCACCGAGATGGTGAGGATAAGCTGGCTGAATGGGTCCATGGCCATCCAACCCAACTAAAAAAAAGAAACAAGTAGAAAACTTTACAATGATGCAAAGAAGGCGATTTTCCTTAACTTTTACAAAATATTAATAACCAACTAAGCTCCCAGACAGAAGTGAGAAGCAAAACTTAAGAAGTTCATGTAGTCTT
>NC_050531.1:13881198-13893480 GCF_002922805.2 Oryzias melastigma
AAATTAAAGCGTATTCTAGGGCATAGTTTCTGGAGAGCGGCAGGAGTTTATTGGAATTTGGTCTGAGTTACGCCTGGTTCACAGTGGACGTGGAGCGGCGTGAATGGGGGTCGCTTCCATTCGGCGCCCTTGTTAACCTGCGGTGTGGTTCACACAAGGAGCGGAAGACTCGCGTCGTGCAGCGGATTGCTTCAGCGTCTAGTCGATTTTGTGCGCGAGCCGCGAACCACCCGCATCAATTCTGGCAGGAAGTTACATCAAGATAAATGAGAAAATCCGGTTTATTTTCAAAATATAACCGATTTTTCACAATAAAACAACGCAGTTGACAAAATGTGATCCTATTTTTGTATGCAAACAGACTGTAGAGATGAAAATAAACATATAATCACACACATAATCTGATAAATATGTAATTATTGATTCATTTTAAACTTAAGCAAGAACATTAAAAAGAAAATTATTACATATTTCAATAAATTATGATTCTATCGCTCCTTTTCCATTTTTTTTTTCCAAAATTCCCATGATGCACCTGCATCATGCAGTGGGTGGGTTTTAATTCTCCTATGAACAACTGTTAGAGAGCAGTAAAATACCTCGTGTCCTGACCGCCTTTAAACCACAGCTGCCATGTGGTTTGGAGAGACCACACGTATTGATTGGGATAAGCGTTGGACCGTACTGTGGCCGATCGGAGCAAAACCGAGCGTCCAGGACTATTCTACGTCTTGTGCCTCATATATGTAATCCAGCGTTTACAGAAACCTGCCTTTTATTACAAATGTAACCACTTTACTAATGTTACGAGGAGTATCACGCAAGCAGAACTGATCTTGGCATTTAAGTTTTGATGAACTTCAACCTGGAAGTTAAACACGAAAATCTTGTCAGAATTCCTCAAATGTTTAGGATAGACTAGATAGAATGCTTTTGTGTACTTTAAGTGAATGTTGGCATCAAAAAGTGAAAACAAAAGTACAACTATAGTTATTGTGGCGACACTTTGATACACAAGGCTGCTCCTAAATAACAAAATGCATTTAGGAATGTATCAAGACAAGTTTACCCGGTAAACTGACAGGCAGGGACAGACCTGGCGCCCTTTAGCCTACAAAGGGAAATCTTTGTATTCTTAGATGTACATATACATATATATTGGCCATCATTTGTAACTATTTTAATAGCTGTCTGTGAAAAAAAAACACAAGCAATAAAGCTTATAGTGTACTTATATAAATCCCTTCCATAAAAATGCCTCGGCAGTCACAGATGGAGCTGCCGGTGACTGTTTGTCTCTTCAAGCTTGCTGGAGTCAGCCTGAGAATGCCACTGAGTCACAACCACACACTCGCACGGTGAATCATGGGCTCAACTGGCAGAGAAAGCAGGACATGTCTAGAGGCAACGGCTCTACTGGAAGTGGGTTTCAGCGTCGTCAGTTAGGGCTTTGGAACAGTTGCCTCATCAAAATGAAACAGAGGAATCTGCAATTTTGTGTCAAATTGCTTCATTTTGTTTTGGAAAAAGGCTGAATTCAGGGTGAAAACAGCTTGCAAATAAGCTCTCGCATAAGAGTGATGAGACATTGTGTTATCATTGTACTTAATAGTTTTTAAAGGGTTTTCAAGCAAACATCACACAATTCTGATACGTTGAGCTCTGGAACAGATGCTCCAGAAGGATTCAATCCAAGAAATATAACAGAAATAGGTTTTTTGGGAGAGATTTCCCCCATTTGCGACATTCTCTAAGGATCGGCACAATCTTTGTGCTGCCATCTAAGATCTCTTGCTCCTCTTTCGCCATATCCCATCGGGAGTCGCCAAAGAGAATCAGCTTTTACAGAGTTTTATGCCCTTCCTGATTTAATCCTGTATTTTATCCTGGCTGGGGACAAGCACAGGGAAACCCAGATTCAGACCCCCTGTGGATATTTAGTTATACACTATAGCGTAAAGGGTCTTGCCTAAAGGCTGGACAGGAATAAGCTCATGGTGCACCCTGGGACATGAACCCAGGTTTCCCATGAGCCAGTCCTGCATGCACCAACTGAGCCATCCAGCCACTTATCTAAGATCTCTTGAACGTTAAAAATATGCTAAAAGACAGAGAATGTTAACCTCAACACCAGTACTTGCAATTCCTGAACGTAGACTTGCAAGATGTCAAGCCTCCAAAAAGGACATTTTTAAACAAAACCCTTTTTATTTTGTTGTCATCTGAATGTAAAAATCTATCGTTTTTCAAGCCAAAGAACATCTAATGTGAGCTAGATAAAAAATAGTTAGCATTGTCTTTTAACAGGTAGCTGTTTTAAATCAGCCTTTAAATCTGATCTTCAAAATAAAGGTAAAAATAAAGCCAGTTCCACTTACATTATTCCTGCTCCCTACAAAGGTTTGTAGAATCCGGTGCGGCTCTGGGAAATTGTTGTTTCCTGAAGCTAGACTCGTTATATTACTGTGAAAACCAAAGTTCCTTAGAATCCTGATGTTGCAAAACTTTTCCTGTTAAAGCTGTTATGAATGACTGGCATCATCGTTGGAAACAGTTTTCAAGATTTACAACTACTTTGAAAACAGCTATTTCAAATAAATAAATGACCTGGAAGCTTCCATACATTATATACTGTTTATGAAAGTTTTTTTTCAAGATTTTTCAAATTCATTTTGAATGACCTAAAATCAATCTTTAGCCAAAATTAAACCAGTGAGCGAACAGTGCGGATTACGTTGATTCCTTGTATTTCTTGCAAGATAATCAAGTGTAAATTAAACATCTGTACAAACAAACATAATTACATAATTCGAATAATCGATTTGTTGATTGCACATCTAAATCTGGATAAAATCCATCGGACATAAGCGATCCAAAATAATCTGAGCCATATGAACTTTGGCTCACAGCCAGTGAATGTATGTCAGGGACAAGGTCACGTAAAGAAAATATCTTGTATTCGCTTGTTTAAACTGTGTAAGAGTTCACTGAAAAGATTATCTAAAACTTGTTAACAGGTGATTTATTTACACATATCCTAGAAAAGAAAGTAACATCTTCCAGAGAGCGGGAAAGTGCTGTACTGAGACACCACAGAGTCACCACTTTCCCTCCTCTGCTGGTTTATGCATTAATCTTTAATGTGGTGTGCTGTAAATAGGCATTCTTTCTGTAGAAGAGCAGCTTGTTCCATGAATATCTGGGTGAATCTTTGGCTGCAAAGAGAAGGGAAGGATAGTTTTACGCACACACGTGAGGCTCATTGGGGCAGCATGGTGGCAAAGGTTGACAAAGAGGAAGCAGCTGCGGCACCCTGGAGAATCAGTGACTATAGGGTGTTTTCTATGTTACATTTTAAGAGAATGTTGGGGAGGAGATGGGAAAATGAAAGGGATGATAACTATATTAGTGAAAAAAAGGTATGCGAACTATAAAGCATGTTGATTTTATTTTAAAAATATATATATATTAATAAGGATGAATATGTTTTTGCTTCTCATAACGGCAGACAAATGCGCTTGCGTAACACGGGTGGAACGCTTTTTCTTTTTTTCACCAGAGGAAACGATAGGCCCACGAAAATAACTTATGGTATGAACGCCATGTACGACGCGTCGATCACCCCCCCGAACGAGCTCAGCCCGGGGGGATTCAGATCCGCTTTGAAGCCAACGCGTAAAAACAAATCCCGCAAGGCCAGCTCGCGCCGCAGCGCCACATCCAGCTGCTGCTGCTGCGCGCGAGAGGAACCCCCGGCGGCCCTGTCCGTGGAGCCGCCGTGGATGCGCGCGCGGACGCGGCCGGCGGCTCACCTTCTGACGTTCATTCAGATGATTTGAGTCTCGCTCTCTCACGGCTGCTTATGGTCTCCAGGCTCGCTCCGTGCGTGATGAGTCAGGCGCGCCGCCATGTCCCGTCATTTTTGGTAAACAACAACAACAACAGCACGGTCCCATTCCCCGTCGTGGATGAGCAGAGGGGGCTGCGGCTCGCTGCTCGGACCGGATGGATCTGCGTTTGCCGAGAGTCCCGACCGACCAGCAGGAGCGTGCATCACTGCGGCGGAGGCGCGGATCGGGCAGCTCGGCGCTCGATTACAGCAACGACGAGGAAGAGGAGGCGGAGGCGCACAGTGACGAAGAGGGAGAGTGGTTAGTGCATGTGCGAGGTGCTCAAATTACAACTCACTTCTTAAAGACACAACACATAAACACAGCGAGCGTTATACATATCCTTTTCTGGCATCATTTGGTGATCTGGACCATGAAAGCAAAAAGCTTGTTTTATTTTTTTTACATTTTCTAATTTATTTCCAATCAGAGTTTAAACGAAATTTGGTGCACTTCCGGGATTTATTTAATAGGGAGTTTAATTTTGGCCCAGTTACCAAGAGATGCCTGATGGTGTAAAGAATTATGGTCTGAAATCACAAACGTGTTCATTTGCAGGAAATGTGAGGCTTTTATTTTGAAAATTACATTGGTGAATGCATAAACGGGTAAATAAACCACATTTTGCGTATTTATTATTGTTGTTATTTTTTCATTTGTCCTGTCCAGCCGTTTAGCAAACAGATAGGAGCTGAAAGCTTCTTATGTTGGACAGATTTTATGAAACTTTACAAATTTTCCGACGCACACAGTGTATATTTGTATAAACCACTTTTGTATTGGAGGAAAAACTTTAGTTATGTTAAATGTTTGTTTACATTTCTTGTTGGAACGGAAGGTTTACACAGAAGAGAGGAGAATATGGGGAATACGGGCTTTTATTTTGAAAATCAGATTGGTTAGTGCATGCAGGAAAAATATTATATTATTTCAAAATTATTCTTCTTTGATACATAATGTCTAAAACGAACATGAGAGTATAGATTGAGAAAAAAATATTTATTTATTTATTTATTTAAACAAACTTGTCTTGTCCAGCAGCTGAGCAAACAGATAAGACCTAAAGGCCTCTTGTGTTGGACAAATTTTACTCTTACAATAGGTGGAATCATCTGACACACAATGAGTATATCTGCATAAACCCCTTTTGTATTTGAAGTTAAAATTTATCCATATAAATTGGAGATAAAGGCTTTTATTTTGAAAATTAGATCGGTATATGCATACAGGAAACACACTTCTCACTTTTTTCCTATTTGACACCAATGTTTGACACATAACGTCTCATTCTAAATAAAAAAGCATGCATATAGTTTTAAAAATATAAGCATTTTATTTATTTATTTAGTCTGTCCAGCAGACAGATAAGAGCTGAAGTATTGGACAGATTTTACTGCTTCAGAAGGGGGAATCTTCTGGACACATGAGGTGTATATTTGTAAAAAATCATTTTGTATTTGAGGCTAAATTTTATTTATATTAATTACGGTTGTATATATTTCTTGTTGGAACAGATGGAAAAAAAAGAAGATAGAAGGAGAGAGTGGAATATTAAAGGTGGGGAATTATGGCTTTTATTTTGAAAATAAGATTTGTAAATCCATATAGGGGGAAAAAATGACACATGCTGTGTTATTATAAGAAATAAAAACGTGAAAATAAATCGAGAAATATCTACATTTTGGTAATATTTTTTTCCATTGTCTTGGTTTAAATCTAATCCAAAAATGTCATATATTAAATTTACTAAAGGACTATTTTTTTAGGGAATTTAGGCATAAAAATTGTAAGGAACTCTTACCACTAAAGTAGAATTAAAAACAGACTAAATGAATTGGTTTGACAATAAAATATTCACTACCAGCATCTATAGCATTTTTTTTATTTCTCTAAAAATACTTAAAAGAAAAACAATGCAAATAGTAATTAAAAAAGAAAATGAAAGACGTTGAATATGTCGCATTGCAAGACAAGCAAAGAGAAGTGACAAAAAACATATTTAATATTCAAGAAAAAAGTGCAAAGTCAAATACATTTAAAGAAATATTCAAAAGGAAATCTTGACTTGAAGAGAATAATATAGTAATAAACATGCAAATTAGATTTTTTCTATCTTGTTTTCCATCAGTTTGATATTTTTATTTGTAAAGACACTTATTTAAAGTCTTTAAAATGTCATTTAGCATGTTTATACTCATATTTAGAACACTGAAGTGTCCACTCATAACTTTTCAGTCATAAATTGCAAACATAGCTGATCATTTATTCCTATTCATTTTGTCTAATATCGTTTTTTAAGCAAAATTCTGAAATATAATTAAGTACTACACAGGGTAGAACCAGTTCACCTCCAGAAGTGTAAGACTGGTTAGTCAGGTTTTCCAACTGTAACCTTCACTTGAAAATACCAGCACACCTATGGGCCCAAAACATTTGGATCAGTCATAACACAGCCTGTTTGGACACACTAATCCTGAGCGCTGATGGTGGATGGAAACCTTTGGGCTACTAAACACTTTATGCTCATAATATAAGAGCTTCTAAAAATGATCATTTTAATTTCTGTTTTTTTCATAGAATTAATTCGAAAAATAGTGAAAATATTCCATGAATTGTATAGTTTCTGACAATACTTTAGTAGAACAGATAAAGCTTGAATTTAAAAAAAAATATCGATTTGTCGGAAAGTTGAGGTGAAATATCATTATTTAAATGTTAAACTGTCTCAGTTTCTTTAAGTATAAAACATGGCTCCTCTCATCTTCTACATCTTTTCTTTCATTCTTGCTGATAGTATCTCTGTTCTTCTCAAAGAACATCCTTAAAAACAAAAAAATCATCTCTGGCTATACCGTTGCTTACTACTGACCTCATCTTAGAGCTTCCGCTACTTTAGCTTTCTATGTAGACATATAATGTAACACAACTCTCACTGTCCTTGATTCACATATTTGATTTGGCTTAAGTTTCATTGCATAACCTTCCTGACACCTCTGAATATATCTAGATCAGGGGTCTGCAACCTTCCACACTTAAAAAGTCATTTGGGTCAATTTCTCACTGACAACAACAGGAGCCACAAAGTCTTCTTCACTTTTCAGGAAAATAAGACATAAGTTTGTTTTTATAGTAATGCTACTATTATGATAATAACTGTTTAAACAAACTTTTTTTTTGCCAAAATAAAATCAAGCACTTTGTTTTTTTTAACTTTGAAGTAGTTATATTTTTTTTCAGGGACTTCCTTTCTAAATAAAAGAGGTCCCGTGTCATACAGGATCATCTCAATACAGCAAATCCTTAGATTTTCAATTTTCAGACAAAAAAATGCAAATATAATGAACTTGTCCAGAGCTAATTCAGTGATATTTTTTTTACACTTCAAATCCTTGATTTTTTTTTTTAAAACGGACAATCTGGCTCTCAAAAGTCTGTCAAAAAGCTTCTGATATGTAATGTCCTTCATTATTTTGTAAATAAGTTACATTATTTTATTTATTTTTTTTTTTACTTTACTACTTACTTACCTTTTACAGTAGTATTTTTTAAAAAGTTTTATTTGTCTTTAACCAGAGAGCCATAATTGAAGGGTCAAAGAGCCACTGCAGGTTGCAGACCTGATCTAGACTGACACATGAAAGCATTGCGCCCCCTTGTGGTTGAATTACCTTAATGGAAAAAGGTGGAAGTACATAACATTTTTAAGAGACAAAAAAAACCTACAATGAACCCAGAAAAACGTTTTTTGTTTTTTTTAAATCCATGCTTTTCTGATCATTGAGAGAAGTAAATATATATATTTCATGTTTAATTATGTTTTGTCCTTTTATCTCAGTAAATCTCTAAAACTACTGCCATAGAAAAAATAAAACTATATAAATGTTTAAATATTAATAACTTTACATAGCTTAAAAATAATAGCAAAATGTTAACTTACAATAGTTCATGTGTGTAATAATTTAATAAAAAATGTGCATCAACATCCATACATACATACCAGGGCCATTATTTATCTTGGACACTATTGTTTACTACTTGCGCCCCCTGGACAAATGATGGACTGATAAAAAAATATTTCTCCCAGAGGAACATCAGAGAAACCAACAAATTAAGATAATTATCAACATAAAATATGAAATATGGCATTTATTTATTCTATGGATATACAAAACTTACATATCGAAATTGATAATGACATAAATACAGAACATAGAAACAAACCTCGTACAAAAAAAACAACTTTAGAGTATAAAGCAAAATAGAAAAAAGCCCTCTCGGAAGAACAGAATAACTACATGTTTGACTCGTCATAAGAAAACACACATACCAAGCATGTAGTTACTTCATATTTATACACTTTCATCAGCAAATTGTAATCATGTAAGTGCTTCTCAGTAGAGCAAACTTATCTGAAGTGATGTGGAGCATCAGGAGCTCTGGTGATCAAAGCAACTTAAGATGAATATAGTGATAATAGACTTGTTATAAAGGCAGCTGGGGGAAAAGCAGCATAATAATCAGTCAGTTTTAACAGCAGGCAAATAAATGTACCATAGATTTGAGTGCCTGACAGCTTAACCTTATTTATGAAAACATTGTTGCCCTAAAGACATTTAGATGTATTCAAAAAGCTGTAAAAAACAGTATAATGTAACAAGAATATATGTTTTCATTTGCTATTTCATCATAGCAAGAAGTATTTCAAAATAATTACAAAAAAGTGTTGTGCCACTATGTTTTATGATATAAAGTACATTAGGTTATAAAAACAAAAAGTAATCACAAAAAAAAAAAAAATCTATGAGGCTTTATCTGGGAATAATAGATAATAGCACCTTGTAGCTACAATATTAGTACACAGCAAATACATGTGCACCAAAACTATGTACAAAAATAAAGGCACGTGTGTGTGTGAGGAGAAACAAACACAAACTTATAATGAATGACAAGCATGCAACCTGAGAATGCCATAATACTTAGCATTAAAACTTTGCCAAAAACTTCTTTATTTGTCTTAAACTCATCAACTTTTAGTCTTTGGTTTTTCCAATTTCTTTAAAAAAAATAACCAATGTTACTGACAGTAATTAGGATAAAAATACACTTTTTGGAACATATTTCTATCTGAACTATACAACCTTAATCACTGACAAACTTTTTTTTAATTAAGTTTTTAAAAAAAACAAATTTCTTAGAGCCAATTTCTTTGGCGCTAGGCTAACGATTGCATAAAATGCTTAAATAATCTTTTAATGAATCTGCTTTAGTTTCACATATGACCCGAACAAGTTTTATTTTTTATTTTCTTCCTGCTGCTTATTGCGTTGGAGGAGTAACACACAATCATATTAATATGTTTTCTACCGTTTGGTTGAGCAGGCAGATGAAGGGTTAAATTTAAGAGTTTGTCTTATAGACAGCAGTCAGACTCTGTTAATTTTTTTACAAAAAAAAAATCATGTTTGTTTTTTTTTCTTAAAAATGTGTGCGGCACTGAGACTCCACACCTGAGGAGGAAGCTTATGTAGTTACCCGTAGAGAATGGGTAAAAATGTTCAGTCAGTTATAAAGCGAGTAAAAAGGGTTTTGTCAT
Organism: Oryzias melastigma; assembly: GCF_002922805.2. Classification (NCBI taxonomy): domain Eukaryota; kingdom Metazoa; phylum Chordata; class Actinopteri; order Beloniformes; family Adrianichthyidae; genus Oryzias; species Oryzias melastigma. The sequence continues at coordinate 13,890,682 of NC_050531.1, forward strand.
TTCTGTGAATAGATAAAAAAATATGTCAATTTTCATCACCCTTGTGTGATTTTGGGATCTTTTCCTGAAAAAGGATTTAAAAAAATCTCCATTCTTCAAGGAAAAACAGTTAAAAAAATAAATATGTCCCCCGCCTTCTTGACTACACCATGAACTGCGTATATCCTTCGGCTCCAGTGACTATCACGTCCATCCAGATCCTCATGGCCTCAGGCGAAGGAGCGACCATGTAGTAAATTCTATCGTGGGTCTTCACACTGAAGGTCAGCGTTGGGTTTGGGCTCTACAGAACACAACGACAGGATGATGTGGAAGGACTTTTTCACTGAACGAGGAAGTAACATTAACATGTCCATTCATACCTTGTGTGCATTCTTCAGATGGTCATAATAAACTTCCTCAATGGCCTGGAAGTAAATCACTCCTTTCAACTTGGCTTCATGCTTATCTGCAGGAGTTTAATCATTTCAGAGAAGAATAAAACATTATATTTTACTTTCTGCTTGTGTGCTTCTTCCCTTCTTACCTGCAAAGTATGAGAGCGTGCGTCGGTTTCGGTCAAAGACAAACCAGCGCTTCTTCCAGGTTTTGATCTTGCCTCCCATCTTGATCAGGTACCCTCGGCAGGTCTTTTCGGAGATGGACAGGTGGAAGCATGTGTCTGTGCTGTGGCCCGCCGACTCGATGTGAGCCCGTAAGTCAAAGTCGTCCTTTCTCACCGGCAGGTAGCGAGTGAGCGGCCGGGACTGGGAGGAAAGCGGTGGAAAAAAGGGGGAAATATTCAAATCAATGACAGTAATGCAGGGAAAAAATGGGGGATTTTATCAATAACTTTGTTATCAAACAAAAAATGTAATCCTTCATTAAGCTCCCAGGAGTTGATTGTCCAAAAATATAAAAACATAAGCATTTAGCATTTAACCTGCAGCATTTAACATGTGTGGATTAAGACATATTTTCTATATGAATTGCAACTTTAGAAAATATTTTTAGGAATTTCAAACTTTTCTTAAATCAGGAAGGGGAACAGAAGTCTTTTATAACCATAAGAAATACAAAACCACTGTCTTATAATAACAAAGTCTTCCCTATCAAAGAAAAGTGGCACAACTACAGTTAGTGCATGAGGTTACAGCCACAAGGGGGCAGTATTGTCAACCACAAACAGGTTATCTCTGCTTTCAGTTTTTATTTCTATGAGAATATATTCTATCAGCTTACAAATAACAGATACACATTTAAAATAGGTTTGAGCAGGTTTGAAATTTGGAGTAAAACCAAATAAAAAAGGGAGTAAATCTAATAAATAAATAAAAACACTACAGATTCAAGCTGAAACAATTATTTATAACCACTTTCAGACGTCTTTGTTTTTTGGTTCTCACCTGTGCTCTCTGCTTCTCTCGCATTTTCACCTCCCGGTCGATGAGTTTCTGTCGCCGGTTTGTTTCCTCCTGCAGCCTTTTCTCTAAATCCTCCCTTCTTCTCCTCTCCTCTTCCAGGGCCTGCTTTCTCATTTCCATTTCTTGCTCCTGAGAAACAATACACAATAAATTAACATTAAAGTTTCAAAACCAGAGACCAAAATGTGTATCTTCCACACTATTTACATAATCGATAGATTGGGTTGTTCACTAAGATAGAACAAGAAACAAATGTGGATTTAAAAACGTGTCCAGATGGGTGTTTTATCATAAAACTGTGAATGTGGTTATAAACCTTGTGCTCCAGGAGGCGGTTTTTCTCTGCCTGAGCCTCTCTCAGCAGGCGCTCCATCTCCTCTAACTTTGCCACATTGGACGTACTGGCACTACAAAAAACACACACGAAAAAGCTTGTAAGCAAAGCAAGTTTTGAAATAACGCTGGACAAAAAGACAAAAACGTAAACGGGAATAAAATGTAAATGTGATAAACTGCATTACTTTAAACACAAACCTCCATTTGAAATGAAACACTGAGGTATGAATGGTAGTCATTAAAATGTATTCATTGTGAAATTCAGAATGTCAAAGCAATTTTCAGAGCGGGCCTTTTGATTCGCTCGCCGTCTATGACCCTTTTAACTGGCAGCTTAGACTGCAGATGGTTTGCACATGACGTGCATTCTTCACAAGCATCCAAGTGACGGAATGTGTGTATTTTTGACAGTGTGAGGCTTTCAACAATTAAATACAAGTTATTTCACTTTTGTGTAATATCTTATTTCCCTCTCAACATAAAGAAGTGTTTTTCTTTAGCTTCTGAGAGCATTATATTAGCTTACATTTATTTATGTCATCAATGATTTTCATATTAACTTCCAGAAACTTTAACCAAAAGGAACTTGTATTTTACTCTCCCAATAAAGCTGTGAAAACAGGTTTACGTCTTTGTGAAGGTTTGTGAAGTAGAAACACGCACATGCCCAGTTCTTTCTTATCTGGATGGAGCCAGGAGAAACTGGACACCCCAGTTTGGTGATGTCAGAAGAGGAATGGTACACATTAGAGTGGAATATACAAATCAAGAAGACGGGGGAGAAAAGTAGAAACAGAACAGAGAAAAACAGGACCGGGTGGGAGAGTATGAAAGATGGAGAAAAAAAAAGTAAAAATTCCCGCCTTTTCATGTCCATAACAGAAATTCCTTTCTTCAAATCTGATTTATAATCTGTTCTTTCAATGTAAAGTAAATATTGTACACGCTTTTCATCTCATAAGGTTAAAAATATATATTTTGGAAATAAAAGTCACCGTAAAACCTTAACATAAAACCAACATAATGCAGTTTTTTAGTTTGAAGTTTCTTACCAGAATTG
>NC_050531.1:13893756-13896960 GCF_002922805.2 Oryzias melastigma
ACATAATGCATTTTTTTTTTAAAATTCAGAAAAAGGGTAAGTTTCTTACCTGAATTGATTAAATGGATCAGCACTCATTGCTATTTATCTTTCACTTCAAGTAGTTGGATTAGTTAGGAAAAGCTCCATTTGCCTTGCTCCAACACAATTTTGAAAAGTCAAAGACATCCCTTTTGAAATGCCAAAAACAAACCCCCAGTTGAAGCGGTCTTCTATCCATCACAGGTCCACATCCCACAACATGCCCTCCAATCACATCCCAACAGCCGTCCAGCCAAGAAGTAAAAATGCCAATGCCGAGAGCTCATTCTGTTTTCCCGCTGAGCCAACACCAGACCATCCAGAGGAGCGAGGAGCGCAGGCAGGCACACATGGTTTCAGTACATATGGGGGTTGGGGGGCGGATTTGAACCCCCAAATGTACCTCCACACTCATGCTAGTTCGCTCAGCTGAACCTTCGGGGACTGGCCGTTAACACACACACACATGCACACGGCTTTCATGTTTTCTGTCCACTGTAACCTGATCCTCAGAGTGCTAATCAGGAGTCCCCCCCTTAAATCAAATAACACACAGTTCTCCTTTCCCTATTCTTCAACAAGGAAACTTGAAAGGCAGGAAACCTCTGCACACACTTTTTGCATTACCTGCCTCCCTATTCTTATTCTGACATCTCATATCCAATGTTTCAACATGTAAAGTGGGACGCTTCTCTGTTTTCCGTTTCCTCTTTTTTCTTAAAGATGAAATATTTTTATTGCTATAAGAAAATGCACTGCAGTTTCTACCTGTAAGCAAAACCCACCTGGAAACGTTGTCCGGTGAGCAGGCAGAGATGCTGGTTTCTAAGGAGTCACTGCTGTCCACACTCATCGTATCAAAGGCCTGGTTGTCACGGTACCCAAACGCATCAAGGTAGACGTTCGTTTGAGAAGCCGCCCGCGAGCTTGGTTGACCTGAACCTGAAAAAAGAAAAAAAAAAAGAAATAATTAACACTTGTTTCTGTGGAAATCAGTGATGTTAGCAAGCAGCCACGTGCTGCACCTGACTCTGGCTGCCCTGCTGACACAGTTTCCATAGGAGGCTTCATATTCTGCAGACAATACCCCGCCACAGTGACACTTGTTTGAGTTCTATATCTAAATCTATAAAAGCAAAAAAAATGTAAACTAAAGAAGTAGAAAAAGTAGTTTAAAATACCCAAAAGAAGGAAAATAAGAGATGGTTAAAGGACGAGGGCTGACGACAAAATGACCATAGAGACACTTTCAAAGACAGTAACTTCCCCGCAGGACACAGGAAGAAAAGCGATACCATCAGCAGCACAACGGAGACCCACCCATCAGATGAGCCAGATCAAGAGATCAAAGGGAGCGGGGAGAAGATACTCATGTCATCTCCCAGACACAAGAAAAAACTCAGACTAATTTATAACACGTGGAACAAAAAAAATGAGAAACATATATCTCCATGTCAGAAAAAATCTCAGTTATGACTCAGCAGACTGGCTGACGCTTGAGCTTGTAACTCTCTTTACGAAATATGAAGCAACTGCAGGCTGCAGGGAGCCAATGACACATCAGTAATAATGTTAAATTAAAGTCAAGAGGAAAAAAGATTGAAAACAGCTAAAAGAAGCAGCTCTGGTGCATTCCTTCACTATCTTGACCCACAGATCAACAAATGAGCAACGCAGTAATTCCCAAAACACAACAGTGTAAACAAGAGAGATATGATTGTGACTTTAAATTGCAGTGTGTGAGAGTGGTTGTAGGAAAACAGGAATTCTAGTTTTTTTAACTTTAACATATATGGCATGTTTCTAAAATCTAAAAAGGTTTAAATATTTAGGAAATCGTTTTTTTTTCTTACAACCAGAATATTTTTTATACCTTTATGCAGACGTCTAGATTCACTTTCCTTGGACAAAGAGAGGATTCTAGGAAGAATGCTGCCACAACTTGAACTCTGCACCAGGGGCTGATGGGACTAGAAAACAGAGAGAGAAACAATTAAAAACAAGCAGTTATCACATTACTTATTCTTTTTAAAGCTCTTCTTACTTTGGTTGAGAAAGGGCGACCAAGTGTAGCACATGTGAACTGAGAGTTCAAAGTTGGGGGCGGTTTCTTTCTGGGTAAAGTATCACTGAGATGTGAGCCAGCTTCTTTGTCGGACCGCTTCCTTTCTTCCAGCATCCGGAAATGCTAAGAAAACACAGGAAATGAGTGCAAAAGGTACTCTAAATGTGACATAAAATGAAAAGTTTTGATAAATCCTAACAACTGGTATGACTTCAAAGTGTTTACTATACTGCCATCTAGTGGTGATTGACACAACTACAACTGAAGCTAAGAATTTTTATCATGTCGAATTAAACTTTTCTCACAACTGGAAAATGTAATAATTATTAAATGTAAAATTAAACAGTACATTTAAAGGAAATAACATTTCAAAATGAAACAGGAAGCTGGAGCCATCCGTAGGAACCCTTTACCTGCCTGTGTCGCCGATGATGGTTTTTGGCGGGAAGGGGGGGTGGGGGAGAGTCGGGGAGAGGGGAAGGGTCTCGATAGGTCACCATGTTCTCTGGCCAGTGCACAGAGGGGGGTTTGGGAAGAGGACGAGGATTTAGATTGGAGGAAGGAGAAGAGGAGGAACAGGAGTGACAGTCGGTGGGTGAAGAAGAGTAAAAAGGCTTTAAAGAAAGAAAGAAAGAGGTTGTAAGAGAACTAAAACGATGCAAAAGAAATCGGTAGAGAAGACACTCCCATCATCTGCCGACTTATATAAAATACAAACAAAAAAAGGGAAATAAAAATCTTCATTCCACTGAACACACCTCATCCTCCTTTAGTATGGGGGTGGCCTCTTCAGGGGAAAGGTCTACCTCTGACTCAGGAGGGGTTTTGGCCAGAGAGGGGGCAAGAGTGGGTTTAGGTTTCTGCCCAAGCTGTGAGTAAAGCTCATTGATTTCACTGACTGTGACATATCCCTGGAGGGCAACAGGAAGAGAGATGAGGGAGGGTGAGCGAGGATTAGAATAAAGTGAGTTAGCCACATTAAGATGTCAAACATCAGTTGTTAGATAGATAATGCAGACTGTGGTGGAAAGACATTAATAATAATCAACAACAAACATCTGAAGACGAGATATTATTGTGCAGCGTTCGAGTTCATGCTTTTTTTTTTTTTTTTAGAT
>NC_050531.1:13896979-13947894 GCF_002922805.2 Oryzias melastigma
CAAGGAATGGGAATTAAAAGTTATCAATATGCAAGCAGAAAGCCAAAACTGAAATATGTAAGTTGTTTTAAAAAGCTTGGCTTTATAATTGGAAAACATAGAGGCAAATCCAACTCCAAGCTATGAAATACCTCCGTGTTCTTGAGATAAACAGAAGAAAACAGGAACTGACACATTTCACCCATATAAGCTGTTTCCTATTGAGTAGACAATGAAATCAATGAAAGTAAATCTAAATGAAACTGACCTAAGGGGCACAAAGAAAAGGAAAAACCTGTTAACTTGTCAATCAAACCCACCTCTCTCAGAGAGAAGCTTCGGCCCCCAGTGAGGTCAGCATACTTTCGTTCAAGTGACACCAGGTTTTCTTTCTCCTAACGGACCAAAAAATATATGTATATTAGAATAAAAAAAAATAGGTGAAAAGTAGAACTAAACTTGAATTTAAAAGTGGTGATGAAAAATGAACATACTCTTTGCAGCATAGATTCAAGGTTGCTCCTCTCCTTTATAAAGCTCTCCTTCTCTCGCTGAGCCTGCTGGGTAATCTGTGCAGCCTGCTTCTTCAGAGTTAACAGTCGTTCCTGAAAGACAAGTCAGTTTTATGATATTAAATAATGTGATTCTACTAAAAAGAAAAATCAGCAAATAAAATGAATTAAAAACAAATAGTATGGAACATAAAAATTGAGCTTGTTTTTTTTGTTACCTTGCGAGTAACAGAGCTGCGCTGGTAGTCTGCAATCTCCTTGAGAAGCTGTTGGATGTGTGTTTCTTTCTCCTCGTCCTGCCTACTCTCCTTTTCAAGATGCTGAAACTCCAGGTCCTCAAAACGCTTTGTTTCAGTGTCAAGCACTTCACAATCCTTAAAAACAATAAAAAAAATGCAAAAACTGAAATGAAAAAATGCATTAAAAACTCATTCCTTCGTTGTCCAAAAAATTAAATGTATTTTTAAATAAACATGACAAAAAGCTTCATGATTTCAGAACAAATAACTTAGTTTAAGTGGTATATATATTTAAAAAGTAGAACCTCCAATATTTTTTACTAGCTTTTCCTCAAAAATATACTTTATCATTAAAATGGATTAATATGTGTTTATAGATGTTTAGAGATTATTTTGAGTATTTTCTGATGTGCTAAATAAAAAATTCTCAACCATTTCATTTAATCTACATAAGATATTTTTAAGAAGTTACACATTTTCCCTCTAATTATATTATTTTAAAACCTTTACTTGAGTGAAAAGTTCTTAGTCATGCAGAAATAAAACATGTTTTTTTCTGAAATTTCTAAAATAATCTTTAGTTTTTGTAACAGATGAGTTCATCCCTAGTGTGACTGTACAACAATACTCATGCCAGTTATGATTTCATTCCAAACTCAGAGACGTTTTTGACAAAAACAGAAATATGCAAGCATGTGTATCATCCCAACACAGACCAACACAGAGGGAAACCCACTTCTGTTATTTCTCACCCACACCATCATGCAGTCCTCCATCTATAACCACTGTAGGAATAAACATGCATTGTTTTAGTCCATCACCATAGATAACACAAAACAGTGCATTCTTCACTGCTCACACAGACGGTCATGTTTGAATCCCAAAGAGTGAAACTCCAAACACCAGGTCAGGACAACAGTGAATATTAAGAACAGTTCTTAGGCCCAACATTAAAATGCTTTATTCTCTCTCTTTTGATGGAGTGATGTGTAAACATGAAAACCAGTGCAGTTCAGACAGCAGGAGAAGGAGACTGTGGGAAAGCTATAGGGGGAAAGATTCCACAGAAGAGGTGTGCATTTTCACATGCAAGTTCAAAACACAAACGTTCTCTCTCTGCTGGCAGAGTTCTGCTCACACCTCGGCTGTAACCACGGCTTTTTGCAGCCTGTGGGATTTTTGATGTGAGAGCTACTAAGAAGCAAACAACTTTTGTTCAGATTTTTTTCCAAAGTAAAAATATGTATTACCAGTATATAGGAGGGCGTTTACATATTAGATGAGACCTAAACTTGTTTCAAGTCAAACTTTAAGATTATTTTTAAGCATTTTACTATAAATGACTGTATATACTTAGTTTGAATCAATTAATTCACATTCAAATCTGATTTTTTTAAGTTGTAAAACAACTATCAGAGAAATATTATAAATGAAAATGTGACTTTATTCACCCAGGGAGAAGAAAACATTTTTATTCATTCATAACCACTAGTCAATCATTAATAATTCATATAATTTTTTAAACAAAAGTTTTTTTTTAGCTTTTAAAAAAAAAACAGAATTAGATTTGAACATCTTCAAGGTTCACCTGAATGTCTAACTTTTTGTTTAAGGAAGCAGTGATTACTAAAATGAAAGAAAGTCAATGCAAAAATCCCAAAATTATGTTTTAATTATAATAAAAGTCCAAAGTTTCCCTGTCAATCAGAGCAGATCTTAACCATACATAAAGACGAAATAAAAAAAACTGCTGTAAGTCTCCTGGCTGTGTGCATGTGTGTGCATGTGTGTGAGTGTGTGTACTGACCCTGGCTAGCTGCTCCTGCAGGGGCTCCTTGGTGGCTTCAGGGCAGCTGTCCAGCTGAGAGCGCTGCTCACATACAATCTGAGCCAACCTCTCTATTCTGCCCCTTTCTGCCTGCAGCAACTCGCACGCCTTGCACGCGCACATAGATGTCCACACCACGACACATGTACACAATTGTTTTGTGTACATACAAAAAATATGCAGAGACAACCACGCACACACACGGGACAGAAAGGATGCGGAGTTAGTGAGGACTGAGGTGTCACAGTTAGTTGCTACGGTGATCGAGTCAGTCGGGCTACCCTGAGGGAAAGGGGGAGAGGGGAAGGAAATAAAATCTGGTGGGAGGAATGGAGAACTGGTTACTGGAACTGAGGAGGTGAGGTGGACACAGGATAAACAATGCAGTAATGACTCGCCTCTCGTCAAGGGTTTGTGAAAATGGTTTAAGGAATGGGTGGGAATTAAGACGCAACATGAAATGACTCGATGGATCTTTCTAAAAACAACACACACAGGCATGAAGTCTGCACAAGCACTCAACTTTACCCGCTTCTGGACAGCAGCATTAAAGCAAACACTGGTGCTTCTTGTTTTTCTATCGGTATATCTCTCTTTCCCTCTCAGAACCATGATGGGATTTTATCATCTGCATCAGAATTCTTCGAAAACATTCAAGCCAAGAATCCAACAACTGAAGAACGTGCTCACAAAGTCTTGTTTACTCACTTTAAAGTTTTACCAATAAAAAATCAACACACAGAACTGCTGGCCTCCATCCGGGGTTGTCTTATACTAGTGTGTCAGAGGGGGTTGGTGACTGAAGCTCCCTGGGCAGATGTATATTTGGACCAGAGAGAGTGTGGGAAGGATTAACACCTCCTGGTTAGTCATGTGACGCGTGGATACATTAAAGTCTCCAGGTTGTAAGAAGTGAGGTTTCCTAAACGATTTGAGTTGAATGTTTTTATTTGTTGGGAGAAAAGAAACGCTCGGAAAAGAATATTAGTATGAGGATCAATAACTTTTCATTATTAGAAAAAAATGACTTCACTGGCATGTTTTTAAGACCTAATTAGATCTGGACTTTGAGTTGGGAATTTAAAAACTGGTCATTTTTGTGTTTTTTTTGTTGCTGTTGCATATTGTTCATTAGCTAATTAGCTTTAACTGCCGCTCAAATGCCCCAACATAAAATGATCTGGTGTTTGGTTTGGGCAGTGTCGAGCAGCATTCATCAGTTAATCTTTAGTGCTTTTGATGCAATGTTATGATGCAAACAACTTTTGTCTTGTCAGTTAAAGTGTATTTTCTCCTGATTGCTTTTGAGTTTTTTTCTTAATATCACTGAAAATCCTGGTCAAGCCTCTCCGTCATTTTGAACTAAAAAATGTTTTCAACTGGAAAAAAAAGTTCCAAGGTAATTATTGCGTTTTCATCTTAAATATTTAACACACTCGGGGAGGCCTGTGGGGTCTGGGATGTAGCTCATTGACTTTTTTTGTTATTTTACTGTGAAAATTTGCACAGTGTGACCTGGAGGTAATCTGCTGTGACTTCCACCTCTAAAAATACCGGGAACTGTCCTGAACACTGATTTATGTAGGAAAGAACAAACATCTGGAGTTTTGTGTTGAGCACATAATACAATTCGTATAAAATGTTTGAAATTTGACTTATCTGGACAAGATTTAAAAAGAAGTTAGGAATTTTTCTTGTCTTTTCACATAATGCTAACATTTCAACAAGTGTTGTAGATCAGCAAAATGCAACTATTCCATCCATCCGGTTTTAGCTTAATTGCACAAAGTTGCATATTTAGTTCATCTAAGAATGAATGTTCCAGATGACTTTTGTTTTTAACACAGGGGATTAGACTGGAGATGTACACAATAGCAAGACTAATAGCATTAACTCCATATTCCATGAGTTCATATTTTAAGGAGAACATTTAAAATATGTTTTTTGGAGATTAATGATGCTCTGTTTTCCTTACCTAATTGGTTACTAGAATAATTTTAAGCATCTAAAGACATTAAAAAATAAAAATGATCTGCAGATGCTGTGTATCCAGGTGTAAAGATAACTATCAGTATGAAATACAAGTATTTTTTTTATTTTCAAGTGAAAAAAATAACTTTAATACCTTTTCTTTTTCCTGCTTGGAATTTGTCTCTAAATCTTCCATCTTGTTGTGGAGTCCCTCTAAAGCTACTTTTTCTTGATGTAGAGCAGCTTCTTCTGACTCCTGCTCAGCCTCAACCAGCGCTTGTTCAACCTCCACCTTAAAAAAAAAAGACAGAAAAATATACACATAGGAATTCATAATGCACCTTTTTTCTAGTTTATTCCTAAATCAACTTTACAGCAAACTGATATTACAACTGTCATCTAAAATAAAATAATAGAAAATGTATATAAAATATATGTTAGTTCTTAATTAACACTGATGTGACCTTGTAGTCTTACCTCTCGGGCAGATTCCTCCATTTGGTTGTCCAGCTCTTTAATTTTTTGCTCCAGCTCCTCGATATTGTTTAGCACCTGAATCCTCTCCTCCTCCACATGCCTTACTTCCACCTCTGAAGATGCCAAGTCTTTTTCTTGGCTGTGAGTACCATTCTCTAGAGCCTGGTAACAACATAAAACAATGTTAGAATTTTACCTATTCTTAAAATTGAGTTTCAGGTTCAATTTCCAATGTTTGGGTACTCATATTCACATTTCAAGCCTGTAATCACAATTCAATTATGTTTTATGTTCTACAACAAAACATACAAGCCCTCATATGGCTGCACATACAAGCACCAGCTGTCAATTCTAAATGTACCACTGGTTCAAATCTAATAAATGAGCTGAAAATATCTCCCATCTGTGTGTAAAGGACACCAATACGTTCCCAAGTATTAAGACGAGAGATCCTTACGGCTCAGGCTTTCCAAAGAGAATGAGAGGCATAAACCCTTCCCATACCAACAGTTGTTTCCTTTCCTCACATTAACTCAAAGGTGAGTAACATTGGAAAGAGTCTTCTTGAGCTTACTCATCATTCGTGGTTGTAGATGGTGGGTACAATAGGAATTTAGACAAAACATGAGCATCAAAAAGAAGAGATCTACACAAAGAGATCTCCAGTCACAGGTTTGGGCGTCATACCTTACTGGTCTTTTTTGTACGTGGAGCAGGTAAAGGAGCGAAGGCTCTAAGGCTGACGGGAGGTGATTCAGCCCTGTAGTCTCTGTGTGCACCGCTGCTCCTCTGCTGTACCTTGAAAGCATCATCATAGAAACCATTTTCGGATCCAGGGGAGGTCAAGTTACCCGTCCCCTCGGAGCCATTGATGGCTGAAAAGTCTGAAAACACAGAAGGTGTGTCGTCGTCGTCGTCATCGTTCAGTTTGAGTTTCTCAAGCTCCTGGTTGATCTTCTGTAAATCTGCGACAGCTGAAGCGGAATTCGGAGCAGGTCCACTCCCATTCCTTTCAGCTTGGCCGATCTCGGAACAAAGAGACAGGATGGTTTCCAGTCGCTGCCTCTCCTGATGGAAACAGAGACACAGACTTGTTAGAGGCAGTAGCTGCATGAGTTGTCAAGATGTTTTTGAAAACCTGCTTATCAAACAAGATCATGCAAAAGTTCATCAACAAAACAACAAAAAAATTACCTGTGGAAGCATTGCATGTGTGAAAAACCTCTAATAAGTACTTGAATCTATCACTGTAACATGGCTATAATTAACAGAACAATTTGAACTAATAAATCGCTACTTTAAGGGGGAATGTCTCCTCTTACTGACAGTAACCACAGCAGGACTCCTCTTCCAACAGTCATCGAGCATAGCTATATGTGGGGGTTCTACGGAAGCTGACGAGAGACAAAATGACCCCTCGTGGAAACATCACTGTGAAGTATATGTGAGCAAGTGTATGTGTGTAATATTAGAAACAAGGGAGAGGGAAAGTAAGCTAATGAGGAAGAGGGCAGCTGTCAACTGTGATTAAAAGTGTGCATTAGAGCAAGCTACTGCTTTAATCACAGGAACGCCACCGTGTGCAATGAATGCCCCTTTGGAAACAGGACATTTTTTGTGGATTTATACTCCCAGGAAGGAACATGAGGAGGTTTCGACTGAACGCTTTATCTGCTACTTTATCAAAGAAACTTCAAACAATATGAAAAAAGAAAAAAAATCCTCTTGAACTAGCCTACTTGTAGCTAAAACTACCATGATTATTGAAAGTATAATTCCTCTAATACAAATGTTATTATAGTTGAATGCTCAATTTTCCTAAATATAAACTAAAGTTCATAAAATACTTTCCATTGTCGATATGTAATATGAATCTAGAAGTGACACAAGCTTGTGTTAGTTTGTCACCTTGTTCTATTTTAATAGAAAAAGCCTCAGTGGAGTTTCAACAGGATAAAAAAAAAAACAGAGACTGACAGATGGACAGTGAAAGAGAAAGGACGAATCATCATTCATTCATTTTGTCTTCTCAATTAATCCAATAAAGAATCACAGGAGAGCTGCTGCATTTATTAGTAGTTGTGTAAAAGGTAAGAGAAGAAGTAGCAAGAGAGAGGGTTAAAATATTTGATTTTTTTGTTTTTCTTTCCCAATCAGACTTTTAGTGTGTTTCAACATTTCAACATCACACATTAAGAATATATTTTAGTGTCTTAAAATGATGGTGGGCAACCCCTCAACTTTAAACTAGCTGCAGCACCAAAGTCTTAAAAAAAAAAAAAAAAAGGCAGCTATCAAGCAAAACCAGCAGGTGGCGTAGCTGTAGCATTTGATGAGATTAACCCCTTACAGTTAAGTCAACATGTTTTATTTGGAACATTTAAAACTTTGACCATGAAATTGTTTTAGCTGCAACATTACACTTTAAGCTTTTTATAATAGCACACTAAGGAGTTGTTTGTTTGGAGTGTCTAAACTTTGGTTTATGTGTAAACTGTGGAATGCTTTGCTAATTAATAGCTATGTTTAATAAGAGGGCACTTTTTTGTGGTATTTTATAACTTCAGCAATTGATCTTTCCCCATTGGTTTCTGAAAACACTCGTAATTGTAGGCAGAACTGCTGAAGTTGGGTTATTGTACATGTTAGAATGAGTGATAAAAAATGTATATTAAGAAATACCAGCATTTAAACATAATTTAAAAAAAAAATAAGATGAAAAGGGCTGATGTTTTGACACAAGCAGATGCTTCTGGTGCATTTTAGGGGCTGTCGGTCAGTTATCTTGTGATGTTCTTGTGCGCAGTGCACCGGTGTGTTTATCCACCTGCTACAGAACAACTCTGTAATCTACATTTTTCTGGCCACAACCTACTGATGTGTTTTGCGGCTCTGCAGCGGTGAAAACCGCGCTGGGCGGACCATCGGAGGACTGACACACACATGCACACACAGGCACAATCCAAGCACCAGGCTAAGAATAGTCCTGTTAGTATAGAATAACTACTATAATCATCTGTTGAGTGGTGAACCTCACTGTGTGTGGATGTGTTAGACTCCCTTAGAGAGTACGCTTGAGGCCAAAAGGAATGTTATTGTAAAGGGAGACATTCTTGAACTGTTTTTCTTCCACATGTTTCTCCACTAGAAAAAAAATATATCAGTATTTTTTAACAGCAAACAATGCAATTCTCATACTTCTGCAGCAACTTTTAAAGTGGTTTAATATTTAAGCTTGTGTAGCTTTGATGTGTCGAGCAGGAATTTAAGTAAATCACTTATATATATATATTTAACCTTTTCAACCCCTAAAACTGGTGATGTCGCCGGTGACACCTAAATAACTAGAGCTGGGAATTGCCAAATAATTTCCAAAATCGCTAAAATTCACCAGAGCCTGGATTGATTTGATTCCGATTTTTTTCGATCCACTCAATTCAATTTGGTTCAATAAAATTTTGAACTACACATTTGTTTAGAAATATATTAATAATCTATATATGTTTTGAAAATGTTCATATTTATTATATATAAAATGTATTAGTGAAATTATAATGAGATTTTTAATAGCATACAGTGTTACATGGATTCTCGGGGAAGTTCCAACAATTGTTCTGCATCTCCTGGAAGACGTATCAGTTTGGCCACTAGGTGGCGATTGCGCTATAGCATTACACCTTATTCCAGAAGAAGAAGAAAGTATGAGAAAAAAAATGTTTTATCCCACAAATGGTTGCTTTAAAAAATACTTCCCAAAAAGAGTTTGGAAAATTCATGTCTGTGAGCATACAACGATGTTTATTTAGTCATCAATATCTGTTTAGGTCAACCAAGCGTTAGCATTAGCCATCCAATGGGAAATCCTATTAAACGTTAGCATCAAGCTAGCGGACTGGAGCATTCTGCGTTAGATCAATCTCTACTTTTATGGATCGATTATTGAATCTTTGAGGTACTGCAACTCGCCGACCGCAATTAACCTAATTCCAACGGATTCTAAAGCGGAGAAAAGCTACTTTGCGCCGGTACCGCTTTAGAATCCGTTGGAATTACATTATTTGGATAAATGGTTTGGAGAACTACAATAATTCAAAGAATGTCAAAGATTTGTATAATGTAGAATGTAGTGTGTGTCTATGAATGGTTAATCTACCTGCTTTAATTCAAACTAAACCACAACAGTTTGATACAGTTAAAACATGAAACTTACCAGTCTCTCTACCTCCTGTTCACGAAGTCTTTCTTCTTTTTGCCGTTGGTGGTAATCTGTCAACTCTTCCTTTCCACTCAGTGAGCTTATACTCCCTCTTCTTTCCCTGAATCCCCCCGGGGGAGCCACCCCGGCTTTTCCGAATGACTGCCTCCTCTCACCGAGACCAAACCCTGGTTCAACCCCCGCCTTCCCAAATGAGGACCTTCTGTCTCCGAGTCCCATCCCTGGGGCAAAGGTGTGTTCTGTCCCGTGTCTTTCCCTCTCTCCCAAGTATGTCTCCTTTCCAGTTAGGGCTCCGTGGCTCGCCACACGCTCTGCTTCTGGAGGGGTGGAGCTTGTTGAGCTGATGGAGCTGGTGGAGGTCAGGCTGAGCTTTTTGGCAATGCGGGGAGAGGAAGAGCCTCCTGGTTTGGATGGAATCGTCACATCTGGTGGGGCATTAGTGGGGTAGATGGTCGGACAGGTGGAGCAAGAACTTTTTGGAGAAGAGAGAGAAATGGAGACAACACCTTCACCCTGAGATGAGGTCTGCATTTGATTCCTGCTGGAGGTTTGTTGGCTGGAACCACTGGAGTTATGGCTGAGTTCATTGTTGGCACTTTGACCATAGCTGTACAAGTCCTTACTAAATTTATAACCACTGGCACTGTCAAATCGCCGTGGAGGAAGTGTTGACAAAGTCAGCGCTCCATTGTTGTCACCTCTGGGAGATGGGGAGGGACAAAGGCGAGGCAGCGAACGGCTATGCCCCCCTGTCATCATACCATTCAGTGAACCTGCCGAGTATTTCCTGGTTCGGTTGCTGGACAATGGCTCTTGGTTTCCACAGGTGCGACGGCCTAGACGGGGGCTTGATGGCATGCTTATTGCACCCCCCGGCGATGGTGCGCAGGGTGAAGAGGAAGAGGCAGGATACGTGAGAAGGAAACTATCACTACTGGTAACTGAAGAGGTGGAGCCTCCACCATTCCAAGCAGACAGTAGAGGGGATGAACCCTGGTTGTGCAGTCGTCGTCCGTCACTGAGGCTGCCGCTGTCCTGACTGCGCCCAACTGAGGAGCGGGAGGCGTGAGAAAACGAAGGGTCGGACCGCCGACCAGGGGGGAGAGAGGAGCCAGATTTCAAAGAAATAGGTGGACGTTCAGAACTATAAAAAGACCTTGTCTGCTCTTGATAAGAATTCAAAGACGTAGATGGACTGGACACAGGTGTGGTGGGGGGAGACTGAAAGAAAAAAAACAGTAAAAACTTTATTACAGCAGATGTAGTCAAGGTCATATTAAAAGTGACTAGATAGTCATGTTTAGCATTCACAAGTCCTTAAAAGTTTGCAGGGAAAAAAAAATTCCATTTTAGTAGAACTAATTGATGGCTGACCTGTGTCACGCTGAAGTAGGAGGGATTAGCATTCCCATTTGCCCTTAGACTGTTTTCCAGGGCAACTTTCTTCCGCTGCAGGGTATCCATCAAGTCCCGCAGCTCAGAGGCTGATCTCATGCCCCTAGCACTATTCGTACCCCTCACCACTGCATGACTGTAGTCACTGCTAAACTTCAGATAGTCTGGAAGGAGAGATACATGAGATATAAAGATTATATGTACAAAAACAAATAGGCAAAAAAAAAAGATTTCAATTTATAAAAGCTGTGGATGAATAGTTAATCCACAAGTTGAACAGCATTTACAAACTCCTTTTGGGTCTGAACAAAGGAAAGAAAAGAGACAACAGGACAAAGAATGAAAGACGGAGATCTTGAAGAGAGAAAGCTTGAGCGTGCCTGAACTGCTGCTAATAATCAATGACGCTCTTGGCAGACCAGACTTAAGCCATAATGATCCACAACTGGAAGTATATGCCAAGAAAAAGAGTCAGCTCACTAACACAGGTACTGTACATAAGTGCACACTTCCACAAACTATTTATTAGATCCAAAACAAACAGGAAGCTTTCTTAGACTAGGGTCTTGGAAAATTGAACCAACCTCAAAACAATCTGGTTTACCCTCAAAAGGGCCCACCCACCCAAAAAACCTATTTAAAGAAAAGTGTAACTGTTTGGAGATTTTACCCAGATCCCAACTAAGTTCCTGTAGCTGAACTTAAAGAAGTATCAGATAAAAAAGTCTAAAAGATCAGAAGAACCCGTTTGACTCCATCTTGACACTAAAGAGGCATTTAAAACAATTACATTGTCTAACCATAACACCAGGTTTAGCAGAATTTGAGAAAAGTATCCATTTTTTTTTCAAGCATCTGTGGTTTTATGAGGAAAAGAAGCGCTTACAACATTCAAGCTTGGACCACCCAGTGTTTAACTGCCACACTCGCAAAATACACACACACAGAAAAGCTTTCCTTCAATGGAGAACTGTAGCCCTGCTTGAGAGCAGTGCAAATGGGTTTTGTTCTGTCTTCAAAAATCAAGTTGTTTGGATGTGTTTACGCCTTTGCACAGTTAACTTGTTCCCTTGCAAAAACAAGCGCCAAAAAAATGTGTGCATGTGCGTGAAAAGACCAAAACTTAAACAGTAAGGGGCAATGAGGCAGAAAATAAAAGGACATCATAAGATCTAGAAATGTGCAAGCCCATTAACACACACACACACAAATTGTGTGTTTGTGTCCAAACATGGGCAGATCTACACTGGCGCTCTGCAGCGCCTCAGCTTTCTTCCATCATCATAATTCTTTTTAGCGCCAAGCTATTCTCGCTCAGTGTGGGACCCTTTAGGTCTTTGTGTCAGACTGTGAGTATTAACAACCTAAAGAAAAATATATCAGTTAGCTAAAATAACAGATGTGCTAATGCGTGTGTGGAATTTGCAGAGAGAGAGAAAGGCATTTCTGAGGTCACATGTTCTAAAAAGCAGAGAACTGCACTGAATATTGCTCACGCACTCTGAACACACACTACAGTCCATTCAAAGTTTAGGTAAGCAGCAAAGCCCGGCAGTGTCGTCATGGCAACTGAGGGGTATCAGATGACAAAAAACTTTTCAACATCCACATTTTAAGCTTAAGTAAAAGCAACTGTGTAAAATGCACACTAAGATCCTGCTAATATTACACAGATTTTTGGAATATCCATGTTCTTACAGAAAGCTGGAGATGTTCTTTTAGTTTGGCTAGAAATCCCAACACTGTTGGACTTTCCTTTGTACAGATTAAGATTATGATGTCTTAAAAGTCAGATAGAAATATATAGATGGAAATAAAATGCACAATAAAAATCTTAAACGTCATCTACCTATGAAGCATGTTTTTGGAAGGTGGAAGGAAGCCGGAGTCCCCGGTGAAAACCCACGCATGCACGGGGAGGACATGCAAACTCCATACAGAAAGGTCCCAAATCCCCCAGCTGGGATTCGAACTGGGGCCTTCACGCTGTGAGGCAAGAGCGCTAACCACTGCACCACCATGCAGCCCACACAAGAACTTCATAAGAACATTAAAAATTAATTGGAGTGAGTCTTTAGCAAACACCCTCTTTCACCCTCACAACACTTTCAAGGCTCCGAGGACGGCCATCCTGCTAGCTTATAAAGACCCACTCCAATCTAACTTATCTGACACTGATTATCTGGATCAGGTGTGTTTAGCCAATAAGGAGCTTCCATGACAGATTAGCTGGAAAATGTGCTTTAGGGCAAAATATGAACATCTGACTCAAAACATATGGCAGCTAATCAACAACATAAACTAAAAAAAAAAACTATTACATGAAAAAATACCGGAGTAATTAACAGTTTAAGCACAGTTCTCGATCAAGGATGTGTTTCTTAACGATGAAAGATTTTTTTCCCATATGTACCTGTATTGTAGGCCAAAGCAGACACTGGGCTCTTCTGTGGAAGCATGCTCTTCATTCTGCTGGCCTCCTCGGGATGGTTGAACCGGAAGAAACAGGATTTACCAAAACAGAGGGAATATCCTGAAGAGGAGGACAAAAACACACTTTAGTTGGAGATACTTCTATGCATATTATTGCAATTTGAGTACTATATGATAAAAGCATACAAGGATGTAGACATTAGGTAATACTTTAAGTCTGACATATTTCCTCACAAGCAGACGCACGGTGCTTGTGCACAGCTTGCCATCCCAGACCACAGTGTTTACTCTGGCCATCAATTAGGCTTAGAGGGCCAGGTATTAAACAAAATGTCAGGGTCACAACCTCTGGAATACACAGTGGGCCACAGCTGTCCAAATACTTCAGGAACCAACAGAGAGCAGCAGCCGTGCAGCATCATGTCTGACATTTCAAATCCTAAAACAATATAAAGGTTTTTAAGCTTTAAAACAAACTGTGAAAACCTAATTTTGAAAACAGAAACTAACAAAAAAGGCTAATAATAATATATATATTTTTTTGTTTTATCCGAGGGTGTGTACTTCATCCCCTCTTGCTTCATGTAGTCAACTTAACTGATGATGCGTTCTTTAGGTGTGCCATACTGTAAAACGTTCACAAAGTTAGCCTGCGTGAGGAGGTCGAGTCTTTTAGAGTCACATCAGATTTCTAAGACTTTTAGTCAGTCGTGAAGAGTGGGGAAAAAGAGGGGATAAAATGAGAGTGAATGGAGAACAGCTTAATGGAAAAATATCAAGTTTTTGTTCCTCCTTTTCTTTTGTTTCTATTTTTCCCTCCACATCTATCTTAGTCCTCAACTCATGTCCAATTATAGAGCAAAAGCTTTTCATATTGGCACACCAGTGAGTGTGATCTGTCCAGAATTTACTTTAGAGTGCCTGAACAGAATCTTTCTCGTCTTCAGAGGAAGACCTGGATTGCAGTGTTGAAATAGAGCAAATGCTGCACACTCATAAAACCAACAGAGGGCCTGTTTAGTCTACACAGCTGGACTGTGACCTGTTCAAATCCATACTTGTGTAAACAGAAACTAGTTGGTTTCTATAAGGAAGTGGAATCATAAAAGGAAGATAAAAAAAAGTGTGTCTGGAGGATGAAAAGTATGAATGCACATAACACAAACGGACAGTCTTCATATCAGTGAGTAAGACCCAATAATATGTTTCTCATTGCTAGACATGAGTAATAAAAGTCTTTTAAATTTGCGGTTGTCTGTGTGTGCGTGTGTAAACATGTCCTGTAACAGCGTCTATCTAATGAATCACAGCACCTCTCTGTATTTATCAGGATAGGACACAATCAGGCACACAAACACACACTGAGGCAGTCAGCTCTTGTGAAAATCCAATTTCCTAGCTTCAATAACCTCACCATGTGAGACCTTTCAAGTAGACAGTAAAATGTCAAGCTCTCATTTGTTCTCAGTCCCAGCTCACTCCTTTTAATTTTCTCCCATCTTGTTAGCAAACAAATAAAAATGCTAACTAATCCGCCCCCATCACCGCCACCTTTTACTCTTTAAAAAAATGTATTAGACGAGCAAAACAACAAAAGAAATAAACTAAAAATCAGGAAAATACTGTTGATGTACACAAATGTGAAGTTCTGACTGGTTACACATGACTTAACAGCTTTAACCTCAAAAACCTTTGGCGCCTCTCACACACATCCAACGCATCAAAACACACCGGAACATGTTTACCAGCAAATTAAGTTTGCCTCCCGTGCGAGCGCCGTAAAATGAGAATGGCATGAAGGGACCTTTCTAACATGAAAAACCTACCAAATTAGCTTGTATATACAGTTATGGGATAATTTAAAGTTTGCTATCTACAAAGTCAGACCTCAGAGTCTTTGAGGACACAGATGTAGAGCTGTGTCCCGTCTGGAGCCAATTTCTGTTCCCATGTAGATCTGCACTCGCCACAATGTTATGGGAGGGAGAACACATTCTCTATTTGGTTAACATAAGAGGAGGAATTGCCAAATTGAGACCATTAGGCTAGAATGAAAAATAAACCAATTACAAAGATCCCATGACGAACATATGTTTGGATCGAATCTAATTTACCTGACAAACTAAAATGCTAAAACATTTAGTTGTTTGGTCAGACAAAATATCTAAATCTTATCTCATAAAAAAACAAATACAAGCTGTTTTTTAAACTACATGGACCAAAAATGTATTCATTCATAAAACAATGCCCACAAACCTTTGTCTCAGTGGGATTGTTTTAATTGACCCTAAAACCACAAATTAACCCTCCTTGGGACAAGGGGGTCCACCAGCTACTTCATGCCAAAACAGATTACTTTTACTCAGATCAATCAGCTCAAAAACTCATATTCTTCTCCAGCTAAGCAACAATCTCACTTTTCTTCTTAAAAAAAACAGCATCTCAACCATTTAGACACAAATGTACTTGTCAACAACTTCTAATCAGAGTCAAACAGAAAAAAAGTAAATTTGAAAATCCTGCTGGGTGAGTAAATATAATAAACACATTTCCTTTGTGATTTAATACTACAAAAAAAGTCTAAAATGCTTGGGGCAAACAGAAGACAGATTTGGGGGGGGGAACAATAAGCTCCAGGACAATGGCAAAGGTTTTGTTTTTCAGGTGTCAGGTATCCTGATGGCTGAGCCTGCCTTCATTATCATGGGATAGTCATTAAACCTCAAAGATAATTTATTTGTAACTCTGGGGCATGCACATAAACGTCTTGCCCATTAGAAAGTTCAAAGGAAGATTGAAGTTATCTTCATCATCAGACTAAAAAAGAAACTTTGCTTTGAGATGTTTGGATTAAGGTGCATAGCAACAACATTGCCAAACTAACTAACTAATGGTTAGTAATAGTCTATAATTAACATATTAGTCTAAACTTTTCATTTTAATATAGAAGAAAACAGTAATTTGAGAAAGCTGGAATATTAATGAATTGCTCAAAGACATTTACTATCAATTACATGAAAATTAAAGACAATTCTAGTGTAAGAATATTAGTTTGAAAAAGTAAGATTGATGCTGAGGGGGAATCAGCCATGGAACAAAGTCAATAGATGCAATTACTGAAAACAACAATAAAAGAAAACTAGCTAACTAAAAGTAGCTTAAAAGCTAACAAAATCCTTAAAACTGTATTTTAATCCTCGTTTCAAATTATTATTTAACTGTGTAAGCTTTGTTTTCATGTTGAACAAACTTAACCTGATGTGAGGAAAGCTTAACAATACGCTAAATAAAGTAAAAACGTTAAATAAAAGTATCCACAACAAAGTAAAATATCAACAATAAAACGATGCTGGTGTAAATGTTAGCTTGCTTTTTAAATTAATACGTTACTAACCTCGTGAGTCCCATTCAGTGAGCGCTTAACACGGCGTGAAAATCTTTTCTCTTTCATTAAACGATTAAAAAACTTTCATTGCGGGTTTTCTAAAAGTTTTACTCCAAAAATTAAAAAAGTAGAATATGTAAATATCTACATTGGAGTGTCGCCTCCCTTGTCAAAGATGATGCGTCTCTCCGACTCAGCGTAGGAGAAAGTTCAGTGATTTACATCTGCCAGACCCTCATGCCTGGACTGTACCAAACGTGAATACAGAAAAGGGGGGAGGATTTAAGAGTTAAGTTTGTAAGAGGATTTTCAACCAGTTAAAGTCGAAGCTTTGAGTTATATCGTCCTCTTAAAGATATGAAATAAAATAAATTAGTCACAAACGTAAAAATAAAAGGAGAAAAGTTGACCTTTAAGCCTTGACAGTAGGTTTAAAGAGAGTCCAACAGCGAAACACCCCCTCCGTTTTCTTTATCTCCCAGCCTATTTTTCTTCACTCTCTTTGTTTCTTTCTTTGAAATCATCTGGACAAGTTATACCTCAAACCTGCTATTCTTAAAAGATTTGTTCGCTGGTTTGATTATTTTAACAAAAATATCTTGACTTTGAGAGAAGACAAAAGGGGGGAAACGATTATTCTGACTCATAAGAGTAATTTTGAGATTTTATAGGGAAAAATCAAACAAAGAGTGAAAGACAAAAAAGTAAAATACATTATAAGGGGATTTGGTTCTATAGTCAATTTATTTAAACATATTTGATCAAATGCTTTGCATCTTCTCATTCAACAGCATTTTTTTCTTATTTGCACATACTTTGCATACAAAGGTGGTGGAGTTGCCAGAAATCCTCCCCTATCGAGTGCTGAACACCAGTTTCAGCACATCTATGATATTGTTTAAACATTTTAAAACAGAAAGATAATGAGAAATTTAAGCGTTTTTTTTTTAAGTTCTTAATTTAAAGGACTATCTTGTGGTGTACAGTCTTTTGGGGAATTCAATTTTTTTATTGATTTGTATACTTTTTCTTTTTCTGATGATCTGTTTGTAAAAATGTCGAAAGATACGTTTGGTTGTTTTGCTGATGTGCAATGCTTAATATTTGAACATTTTGAATATTACACCAGGTCTCTACCAGCTTTTTAAAATCCTCTTTCATATATAAATATATAAAATTCTAGCTTTATATAAAAGCTGGACTTGATATAAACTGACGTTTATTGCAGAAAACTTGCCTTTTCGTGCATATATCCACTTATTCTGATTTTGTACAAGCCTTATGGTGCATAAAATAAAAGTTTGACAATTAATAAACCTAATAAAGATATATCTGGTGCAGCAAAACTACTTTAAGAATTCAAATCCAGACAAAAATGCCCCCTACATAAGGTAAAGACTAAAGGAAACCCTATTTGTTTTTCACTGCATTCATTTTTTCATTAATTGATGACAAACCAACAAAGTTTACAACAAATTTTCTTTTATTTTTATTTATCCCAGGTCATTTCTGGTATGGTTAATTCCAGTAACGTGAATGCTGAGTTACAGAGTTACCAAGCTGGTGGGATTCTAGGTCAAGCTTCAAATTCTCAGATAAGCAACAAATCATTTTCTAAACAAAGTTAATCATCTCCAGACCCCCCTATAGTGTGCTAAGGGGATCAGTATGCGTCTGTGGTTAAAATGATTCAGTACTAGGCATAAGGTGCCAGATGATGTTCCTGAATAATCATCCCTTTCTCGGCGTCTCCCTATTTTTCCTAACACTGCCCTCTTGACTTTCTAACCTTTTCTCCTTTTAGTCTCCACCCCCCTCTGTCTAACAATGCCCCGGCCTCTTGCATGCATGCATGTGCAACATGTCAATATTTGCAGCAGCTGGGCACAACACAAAGATAAATAGGTCTGTCAATAGTCTATGTTACAAGTCAGACTAAAATGAAACAACAAAAAAGCCAAAGGAAACTTAAATTGGAAATAGGAAAGGAAGGAAAATCTTACGTAAGACTAGAACTGTCAAGTCTTATCTGGGGAATCCAGAGAAACTGGGAGACTGAGCAAGATAAATGAATACGTATACAAAACAACAGCAAAACACGGAGCCAGTGTGAACTAAAGTGTAAAAGTACAGAGCCTAGGAGACTGTGTCAGAGTTGGGAGAATTTTTTTAAAGCCTGCAGTGTCAGAATGTTAAAAGTTCTACTAGCTCTGCATTTGTTAGAAGCTGTGATTCATTAAAAAGACCCAACTGTTCCAAACCACAAAGAATTAACCAAAAACCAGAGGTGTGCACAAACACACACAAACACACATCCTTATTTTTACTTACACCAGTCACCACACATGGATAAGCTAAACAGGGGTTTTTGTGAGCTCTCATGTACCAAAACATAAAAAACACACACACTGTATACCCTGCTGTTTCGGTGCTGAACCTCAGCAGAATGCGACCCATGTGACTCACACATAAAAAAGCATGCAAGTCAACCGAACCACAAATTACACACTCTCGCCTTTTCCCAAACAGGAGTTATGAAATATATATTTTTTTTCTTTTTACTCTACCATTGTGCCACTTTTTTACCAGTAGGGGGCGATGTAACAAAGTGTTCTTATTTAAAACTCAAAAGAAACACAAACACCTCACCTAATTTAAGATAGGAGTGACATTTGTGTTTGTGTGCACAGCTTACCCTGTGTGAGAGGTGTGGGTACAGTGACTTGGACTCCATCCAGGCTGCAAAGGTGACCACAGGGGTCAAGGGTCACCACACCTCCTGATTTGAGAGGCAGATTTGAAT
The DNA here is from genome assembly GCF_002922805.2 of Oryzias melastigma. Lineage (NCBI taxonomy): Eukaryota > Metazoa > Chordata > Actinopteri > Beloniformes > Adrianichthyidae > Oryzias > Oryzias melastigma. Next base: position 13,916,218 of record NC_050531.1, read on the forward strand.
TTAAAACAAATTCACCCACAAATACGAATATAAAAACATTCAATTTTTATGTAAAACAGTTCCTTTAACTTTGCAACATGTTTATGTTATTTAAATGTATTCTATCTTGCATTTTTTTCATTTTTACCAAAACACCATGTTACCTGTATTTGCTGGTTACTTTTAAAATTATAATTAGTGATGTAATATAACTATTATTTCAAATGTAGATTTAAAAGTAGTGTCAAAAAAGGGAGAAATTCGTTTTTTTTTATTTTATTTTTTTATCAATGTTAGATATTTGTACAATGGTTTTTGTTTACAGTGGTTGTCAAAGTTCATTCAGAAATAATGTTTCTACAAACATTTTCAGAAATTTATTGACCAAGTAACAAAGTGTGTCAAATATCTTACGATTTTTATTAAAATATTGTAAGGCGACACTCACCTTCATTGAAGATGAGGCAGTGCTCTGCTTCGACTCCAGGCCCCTGCACTGTGATATCCTGAGGAACTGGAGCATCCTCTCTGCCTATACGTGTCACCCCTGAAATATTAAAAGATCATTTCGAAAATGTGTTCTGATGATAGATTCAAAAAAATCCTTTTTTAGTTTTGGATCCCTCTAAAGTCCAACTCCGCAGATCTTTTGATCTATTTTAAAAACTTTCCCAGTAGACTTTCATTTAGGATTATGCAGTTTTTAGCCCAAATCTAAAAATAATTGTCATTTTCTAGGACATAGTTTCTGCAGGAGTTTATAAGAAATTTGCCTCTGAGATGTGAGCGGGACTGTTGGTGTGAAGTAAACCTTCCCCCTTCCCCATCATCCACCACTAGTTTACAGCCCCTCATAACTCCAAACAAAAATGGTGAGCGACCCAGTTTTGATGCCAGATGATGAAAGCAAAGATCTACATGGATCTAGCTGTCTGTACATGGATGCATCTGAATGCAACGGAACAGGGAGTTTGGGTTTTTTCCAACAATATTTTCTCGTCTGTTCCTGATTCACCGTAATTTGAATACAGAAATACTCAGAAATACAATTTTAAGCTTAATTTTCTTTATATATGTCCTCCTTCACGAGAAAACTCCCTCAAGAACATGTTAAAAACAGCAAAAATATGATTTTTAATTTAAACAGGTCTTTAAAAATGGGAAAATCTTGGTATTATTTGAAAAATAATGGCAACTTTTAAAACTCTGCACATAAAAAAGAAATATATGTCTTATATTTTTTAAAGTGGCAGAAATGACATTAGTGGAATGTCTCTGATGAACGTCTTAATCCTCTTCACAGTTCGGAGATCATCTGACTGAAAGCTGTCCCCACTCCTAAATGAAGTGTTCTTGGGGCCGTGCTATAATTAAAGACATTTTTTGTCCACTGCCAGCTTTAATCATCCTGTGGGATCTCAGAAGGATTAAGATCCTGGCTTTAACCTGCCTATTCCACACCTCTCAAATTCCTTCCTTTTTTTTCTTCTTTAAAGTCATTTTTTGTGGAATTGCTGGAATGTTTTTGGTCATTGTCATGTTACATGGTGCACTTCCAGCTCACATTTTTTGGGATGGAGGATCTTACATCATTCAAGGACCTCAGCAATGAAAAATTTTTTTTTTTTTTTTTTAAGATAGTCTGTTGGCCACAGTCAGCAAACAACAGATTATTTTAGCATTTTTATGTCTCATCCTTAATTAATAAACAGGTAGTTTAATATTAGTTAAAAGTTTATGAAAACTTTATGAATTAGAATTTTTCAAAAGAAAAAAAATAGTGGATAGAAGCTGAAAGGACATTTGAAATCTGATGGGATGATAAATAGATCACATAGTTTTAGAGATGACCTATTTTCTCACAAAAACAAATGTTTGATTAGGTACATTTTAATTTTACTTTTTAGTTAAATGAAAACAAAAAGTGAATACCAGAAGTTTCATAATAATTGGTTATGATACATTTTTATCCAATGACTTGAATGTCAAAAAACACAACTTTTGATGTAATTAATTTTTTTATAATAATACAAATTATTCAAAAAAATGTCAATAATTTACAATAAATGTGCATTTATATGATAAAAAGATTGATGATGTCTGTCACACATATTACTGTGTGTGGGAGTCGTCCTATTATTCTTCTGCGGATACTTTTACATGACTTTTGAAAGTTTAAAGCTGGTGTCAGTCAGCTGTCATTAGTTTTCCAAGTTCTGCCTCAAGGCTACTGAATACAATTTCACAGTACAAGCATTCCTCCATCAATATCATGTTAAGAATCTTCTTATTTCTGTTTGAATATTTCACTGTCACGCGTTTGGCTCCCAACTCTAATCATAATAAAAGTATAAGTTGGATAAAAAAGAAAGTGAAGCAGTGATTTAAATATAATCACTGTGTTGTTCTGTTTTTGTGGTATTTGGGCTAAAGTGCATGTCACCATAGAGTCAGACTTGTTTTTATCCACTTGACAAAGTTCAGGTTAATTTTTACCTACTTTGACAAAAAGGAAAAAGAAACGAGACTGAACAGCTTGTGTGTAGCTTGTTTCTTAACACAACTTGCACCATTTATTGACTCCTAAAGTTGACTTTTATGCTTCCCAAAATAAAAGAGCCAGCATGCAAAGACAAACAGAAGAGACTTCATGAGTGTCTCTGTGTGTTACCTTCTTTCAGGGGCAGCAAGGTGATGGCCACACTCAGCCTGCCACTGCCCAGACTGACCAGATGAGGAGCAGCAGTCTGGACCTTCAGTCCTTTGCCCGTATCGATTAAGTCCAAGGGTGGAGACTGCAAATGTCAACCACAGAGGAGAGGTCAAGCTTTAAAGCAGATTTTTTTCCTTTAAAATCAATGCCATTTTAAAATCAAGATTAACGGGACAGAATTTGTTCTCATTATTTTTAAAATAGTGACTTTGTTGAGAAACAGCACCGTTTTTGTGCATCATTTTGTTTACCTTAGGTTCATCTGCAGACATTTGATCCGACTGGGATTGAAACCTCATCTTAGATTCCTGAATGCAAACACAGACAACAAAATCAGTCTATAAATGAATAAGGACACACACACACACACACACACATATATATATTTATATATAAAAACACTAGTAGCATGGGTTGCTTTTCCATGGACCACAATTTCTTTATGAAAGTGAAAATAAGAAAAGAAAATTGAAGTTATTCGCTGCTGGAAATGGACTTGGGGATAGTGGAATGTGTGAGTGACGTGTAGAATCAAATTTTGTTTGTGTTATTTTTTTATTACTGGGAATTTTTTTTATTTTATTTTATTTTTTTATTGTCTTTAATTCTTAGCTTCCAGATGCACCCAAACATCTGCGGTTTCCTTTATTGTGTCATGCTCCTTGCATGATGAGCATTCTATTCTATTCTATTCTATTCTTGATTTTTTTTAAAGCACTATAATGAATTGTTTCTCTGGTAGTTTTGTGTGTTGTTCATGGAGGGACTGTTGTAGCATGGAGTGACAACTGATTCATTTAATACATTTTTATTCAGTGTGTAATTAACCATTTCAACAACAATTCGATTTGATTTGATATATGTGGTTTACAATTTAATTCATTTTCGAGTTTGGTTCATCTTGAATGATCCGATTTGATCCGATCCAGGACGTCTCTAACCAAAAAGTCAACCAGTGTGAATCAGGGATAAATACTGAACAGTGCAAGTGACGTTTTCCAGATTACTTGTTTTTCTTACAAGATAATCAAGTGTAAATTAAATATGTGCACAAAAAAAGTCAACAAGAATTAATGCCAAACACATTCACATTTTAGTTTAACAAAGTTCAGCCCACTGTTGTTTTTCCATAACAAAATAAAACACATGGAACATTAAAAATCCAAGGTATATCTCAACCTCGATTATCAGTTTATCCCATTTTGAAATGTTTTTTGTAGGTAAACTCGATTCAGCTTCTGACAGATTGATCTGGTTGGATTATAGGAATAGAAATCAATTCATCGATTACTGTACACCCCTAATTTTTAAATATTCTTTGATGACAGTAGTTTTTTGATGCAAGAGTTTTAATTGTTGCAAAAAATGAGCAATTTCCTGGATGTTTTGAATGGAAAAGGATTGATTGTGCTATGACTGTTTGAATGACAAAAGTAAATTCCATATTGTGCTTTATTACTGCTTAGCATCCTAAAAAGGGATGTTCTTTAATCATAGAAAGCTACACCTAGCACTGTATATTTAAAATATGGACATAATAAGAACATTTTAAAGTTGAGTTAAATGTAGGAAAGCAGAAAGAGGTAAAATGTTTTAAGAAATGTACACATATATGTGAAAATGCTGTTCCAAAGAAAAGTTCTGCACTACCCTTCAATTCAGTGGAGCCAAAACAGGCTGGATTCTGTTTGTGAGTTCAAACACAATCAAAGATACAAAGATAGAGCATGCACACACTCCAAGATGTGTGAGTGAACCAAAGAAGAGATGATTACAGTATTTGGGAAATCACCACAGCCACATTGTGATTCACACCTCCTGCCGTTTCCTCCCCCTCTTCCTCTTCTCTGCTTGTTACACAGTTTTCCTCATCCTGTACCAAACCCTCAATAATGAAAATTACTCATTCCAGGCTAGTATTTTGGTTAGTCGCTTCTTTTTGTTGATATTTTTGTTTTCTTTTACTTCAAATGTCTGGTGTGTTTTCTGTTTCCCCTTCCTGCTTTTTATGTCCAATTTTTTTAATCAAACTCCCATTTATTTTCCTCGAATCTCTAGAAAAGGGGAAACACAAATCCAGCTCTGCCCAACACAACATCCTTTCATTCAGCTGCTGCTTCCTTTCTGAGGACGTTTTCTTTGCTATTTTGACACCCTTTTTGGTTTGTCGCCCACCCGCCCCCACTCGTCCAGGCGCTTGAAAATCCGCCACCTCTGTAACCCCACAAATAGTCATACATCACTTCTTTGTTCTTTTACAAGAAGATGCGGGTGCCACTTTTTTCTTTTCTTTTTTATCACTGGGGTAGACAAAGCAAACACCTTCATGAATAGTCCGGAGAATTCCAAATCAAAAGTCACATACGACACAGAAATCTGCAGAATAATAAAGATTTTCTCATCTCTATTTGTTGGTCTTATTCCTTTCATTTCTAGCTCTCGACACACTCATCCATCTTCCTAGTTCCAATCCTACCTGCCTTTGTTGTCCTTTTCTTCATCAAAGCCCTCTTTAACTCCAAGGTTAGCATCTGTCTAGGCAGGTCAAGACAAGTCAGTGTCCTTGTTTGCTCGGATTAAAAGCAGAGCACTGAGGTGTGTCACGCCTCCTTCTAAACATCCAGATTTCATCTTTTTCATCTGCTTGTTTTTCACAGTCTCAGACTAAAACCTCAAATCTGACCTAGAAAGATGAGTCAAAATTAGGAGATGAAGGTAAAGGAAGTCAAACAGCTAAATAAAGAATTTTAAAAGTGAGTGCTAAAATGTGACTAATCATGTTTACTTTAATTAAAAACGCACTGTCTTGAGCAAATGAAAGAATCAAAATGACAAAAGTTATGGGCAATATTAAAGATTTTCCTTTAAGTTTAAGATAGAAAGTAAAGATGATTTGATAACAAACTCTTGAATTTTCAAAAGTAAGTTAAATCCTGAATATAAAATGCACCAAACTTGATTTTAACATACTTGAAACCCCTTCTGATCATGTTTTGATCTATTCTAAGAGCATTTTTGTGTTTTTTTTTATTATAATTATCCAGTTTTTGGTAAAAAAAAAAAAAAAAAAAAATCAAAAACTTGTGTTGTTTTCTTAGACAAATTTTCTACAGAACAACAGTAGTTCTTAAAAAAATTACCTCTAAATTTCTCTCTAAGTGGTGTTGGCAGGGTGCAATCCCGCCCTTTTTTACTGTCACCCATAACTGAGAGCTCTCTGTTTACATGTTTTCCCATCAAGCTCACAAACAATCACACCCCCAACCTAATTTTTCTGCTGCAATAAAAATGGCAAGCATTATTGGAGATATCCAGCTGTACAGTTTTGAGCCAGATGCCAGCTCAAAACAAAAACGTACATATGTTATTCTATACGTGGATGCATCAGAATGACAATTGTAGCATTTGCATTACGACAGCAAGCATTTTTTTCGTCTGCTCCTGATTGCCAATGATTGAAAAAAAAGAGAAATACTCCCAATTTTAAATGTAATTTTATTTATATATGTCCTTCATGTTGAGAAAAATGCCACAAGTGCATGTAAAAACACAAAAAAACAAAATTTCATTAGAGTGGATCTTTAAAGAAGCAAATTCAAAACTGCAGACTGCTAAGACAATGGCTGTTTGAGGACATCTGTAGAACAGCTGAATGTCTGATATTTTCTATTGGCTCAACATCTGAAAGCAGGATCAATTTTTTTTTTAAAAAGAGGAAAAACAGGAGAATGGAAAATGATAAGAGTCAAGATAGAGAGGGAAAAAATATCAAAGCAGAACAAAAGGAGGACAATTCTTTCGGAGCAGTTTAATTTCCTCATATTTCATCTCCTGTCAGCCTTCTCTCATGCATTTTTTAAACATCTGTTTTGTCTTTTTGTTGCTTGAAGAAACCTGCAGTAGCCTAGATTCTTACAGTCACTTGGAGAAATGCAGCACGAATAGTTATCAATTGGAACACTGGAAAAATTCATTTTTTTTCTTTGTGCACTGAATATGTCTGGTTTTATTCAACAAAAATGTTGTTTTTGAAATGTTTGAAATGTCCAACATCTGCTTTTTGTCTCCATTAGTTTTATCAATACAAACGTCTGAAACTACAGATAAGCAGCATCTCAAGATAATGACACTTTTTTGCTTAAAGTTTAATTAATGGAAACCGAATGACTGACTTATGAGTCTTTTTTTGTGAAAATCTATACACTAATATTGTCAGAATGGAATATTTACTATAAATGTGTCTCGTTTCATGTCATTTTGTCGCTTTCTCCATCTCTGTCTGTAACACTCCCTCCCCTCACATTCCAGCGTCTTTCTCCTCCCACCTGACAAAGCCAGCATTGTATCACAGATGCTGTTTAATATGGAGTCTCTGTGTCCCTCAAATTGAGCAACTAAATAGGTTATCTACTCCTTTTGTTTTCAAGGAAATTCTTGCGTGCGTGTGATAAAGTCCCCAAGAAGTCTCAGACAATCTACTCGATAACCAGAAAAAACTCTCCATGTTTTTTTCTTTTTGGTCGTTTGTTAGAACTTCCCTAATGTTTTTAAGGTTATCTTTTGGTTCATTTTTCTCCACATGTGTCTCCTGTAAAAGACTCTGAAAGCAGAGAACCACGAGTCTGACCTTGATCCACTTCACAAAAGACACTTTCTCACACTTTTAAAGAAGTTCTGTTCAATCAGCTTGCAAGGTGCAGGACCCTCAACAGGAAAGGAAACTCCATTGTTATTTCAGCTGACTGAGTCTTATTTGGTTTTCTGTCCAGGGTGTGTTTTTTCTTGCCAAAAACCTCCGATAACTTTGGTTCCCATATGCAGGGGATCAAGTGGTTTTTGACTTTCAAAAGGTCGGATAGAATCATGAGTCAAGTCATAAGTTTTTACTGTAAAGTACGGTTCCAGTTTTCTAGCAGCTATCCTGACATAAAGGTTAAGATGAATGACAGAGAGCAAACATAGTGTGGAAGAATAAAACAATAAAAACAGGGAAAATTCTCAGTTAAATAATTGGGAGCTCTAATCGGATATATTTAGAAAAAACATTTATAAATTGAAATGAATGATTTTCATTCATTTTCAGTTAGTCAGTTATCTGCATATATATAAAAATGAAAAGTGCAAGGAGATAAAAAACAACTTTTGCATAATAAAATTAAAGTAAAATGTTATTTTTTTCCCCTCCAGTCAGGGCATATTTTAGTTAAAATGTTCACATGAAAATGCTCCAAAGTCCAAGACATGAGTTACAATAGAAAAGGATTTGTTTGCTGTTGAACCATTAACTGTGCTGTCAGGCCCGCATGGTCAATAACAAAGAAATAACAGCAGATTAGAAGCTTTAAGAGATTAAATTTCACTAAATATGGTCCAATCTGATTATTACGTTTTGAACTCGTCCTGATTTGTCCACATTTTCTTCCTCGTGAGAAACTACTGCGAGGAAAAACCTGGAATGAGTCAAATCGGCACTCCCTGATCTGTGGATAAATTAGCACTGAAATAAAAAGATTTTACATTTTTCAGAATAAATTCATCAACACGCATGCTTACTATTGCTGAAACCGGGCCGGCCACTTCTGTCATCCTGCAGGAGAAGACTCAGACGGTCCAGGACAGAAAAGGTTTCCAACAAAACTCCTTTAAACGTTCCCCTTCGGCAGCCTCTGCTCTGACAGAAGACACATTCCCCGCTGGGCATGAAAAGTTGTAAAAGTCGAGAAAAGACTCTTTCTCCCGTTTCAGGTCAGGTTAAGAGAAGAGAGCTCCTCAGCCGAGTGCGACGAGTGCAGGAATGCAGCAACAGCTGGAAGCGGAGCTGGATAGAGATGAAGGAGTGAGACTCTCCCTCTCTTTCTCACTCTGAAACACCCCACCCCCTTAAACATATAGACACACACTCCACACAGCTAAATATGCAGGTGCTAACACACCTAACCTCTCATCATAAACTATTCAGAGACACACAAAAAACACTGTCTGACCAGGAGAGTGAGAAAGTCGGGGAGAAGAGAGATGGCATTCTTTAGACTAGGCAGCTGCAGATAAGCAGCCCAGATAAGAAGAATGTTTTGCCAGTGATGTTACTTCAGGGATGCAGTCTATAGTCTCCCACATCCCAGCGCTCAGTCAAGCCCTCATACATTACAGAGCAAAAGCAAAGCAAAAAGCTCATAAAAAACATTCAGTTTAAAGTGTCACAAACGGACAGACGGCTGGATCCAAGTGCAGCAGGTTTTATTAGCACAAACAGGAGAACAGGAGTGATGCAGAGATAAAAGTCCATAAAGCTAAATCAAGGTCAGGCAGGCAGAGGTCAAACACTATAGGAGGGCATCAGAGAACAACCGGAGTGGTCAGGGTCCAGGCGAGGGTCGGGACAGGCGGCAAACTATCAAAGTCAAAGACGAAGCAGAAGATCAGGTCAGGATGAGAGCGCTCAGTGATGCAAGCAGAGTGGTACAAACAAGACTTCACACTGAGCAGATGGAAAATAGCTGTGGGGCTTCTGGGACTGACAGCATTGGCTGATGGGAAGTGTATTGTGGAGACAGAGGACCAATTCATGACACCAGTCATCTTATGAGCTATTTTAAAAGCATTCCCAGCGGTCTTTTAATTATAATTAAGCCGTTTTTAGCCTGAATCCAAAAAACAGTGTCACTTTCTAGGACATAGTTTCTGTAGAGCGGCAGGAGTTAATACAAATTCCCACTGAGTTATGGGCGGTACTGTTAGTGTGGAGTAAGACTGCCCTTACATCCCATTGTTTTCACTCTCTCCTGGTAGCATGCAGCTCTCTCAACCCCAGCCTAACATTAAAAAATCGCAAGGAATATTGAAACTATCCAGTTTTGAACCAGACACCCGCTGGGACGAAGAAAACCTTGACTTACATGAATCTAGTAGTCCGTCATGATGGAACTGAGTAGAGCTTTCCATTAAATTAAACACTATCGTCACACTATTTTCACTTCATATTGTTTTTGTTTTTTATTGAGTACTTTTGTGCCTCTCCTTGTATCAAAGAATTACAGTATTGTTTTTTAGTGTGTCTACGTCAGGGGTGTCAAACTCAATCGCACAGGGGGCCAAAATCCAAAACACACTTTAGGTTGCGGGATAAACATTTAGTGAACATACTAAAACTACATTTTTAAAACTTTAAAAATGTAACTTTTTAACATAACTATGGATAAAAACAGGCAGGAATATTATTCCAGAATAAATCAACGTAAACCTTAAATAACGTCTTAAATCAATATTTTCCTCTCCATAAAAATATATTTGGCAAAATTATACAAGTTAGAAATAAATGCAAGATAACATCAGGCCATTAATAACAATAAAATAAAATGATGAGGCCGGATCCTTGACTTTGACACATGAGGTCTACGTGATGTACATTTTTTCAAAAGCTACTGTCTGAGAAGAATTTCTCCTCTGTGATAAATAAAGTTGATCCAATTTGAATTTGAATTGAAATTTTCAAATAACATTTTTGAGTCATAAATGCTGTTTAAACCCTAATTTTCTTTACATGTGTCCTCCATCATGAGAAAAATGCCACAAGAACATTGGAAAACACAAAAAAGTCCTACAAGTTTCATCAGAGTGTTTATTTAAGAGGAGGTTTTCTTGTCACACATTGCAGTAATAGGTCTACTTATACTAAAATAAATGAGGATGTAAAGCTCTAGAGCTTTTTTGGGTTTATGTTGCATGGATGCATTAACAATACAGTAGTTAGTAAATTGGAACAAATCCTAATTTCTCTACAAATCAATTAGGATTAGACTATTCCAATACTTCACATTTCTTTGTTTGTGCAACCAGGATAATACAGCATGTACTGACAAGAAGTGGAGCACACAAGGATTAGCTTACCCAAAAAAAAATTCAACTACTATTTAGTCAAATTAAAAGGTAAAAAAAAGGTGACCTTCGGTTAAAGTGTAAATATCTGCAGAATTAGCCCTTATACTACTGTGATTACTGCAAGCATAAACATAATCTAAGAAATAGCTTTTGAATTCACTTTTAAAAATACTTTTTTAATAGAATTGCCTATGAAAGTGAAATTAAAAGCTTTTAGACTGTATTTAGTTTCAATGTTTCGATTTTGTCTATGCAGAAAAAGTTCTGCTAATTTTGCTGCATAGTCTGTTTTTTATTTAGATTTAAGGTAAGATGCTTGAGGTTACAAAATGTACACAAATATATACATAAATTAGTTGAAGTGATCCATGCTTTCTGAACCTCCACACAGGGAGCCGCTCTCTCCATGAGAGAAAAAATCCCGGAAAAATCTCTTCTACATGTTCAGTCATGCATCATTCTGTAGATGCCATGAGGGGAGAATAAATGCCATCAATGCTGTATCAAAGGGCAATTTTCAGTTGGAGTTGTCTGCAGCTTTCCATTACCAGTTAATAAAATGCAAACAACATGCACAGCAGGAGTACAAAAAGTCGTTCAAGCTTTTTTTTTGTCTCAAAACAACTTTTGTGTGTAAATGTTGTAGTCTAAAACACAAACGACCTCCTAAAACCGATTTATTGGTCAGGACTAAGGTCAGAAAAGCTTTGACGGTAATAGACACCACAAACATACACAGACATGTACTTTTTCGTTCAAGCATCTTATCTTATCTCTCAGGCAGGCAGGCAGCAAATCCGTTGATGGGTAAACAGCCCCAAGCACTGTTCACTGTTTCAGCTGCTCCCCAGCATGACAAGAAAAGGCCAGTAAGTGCATTCCTCAGTAAAAAGAGCCTTTTTAGACTAGTTTAATTGAATAGGTTATAAATCCAGATTATAAATCGTCAATTTATACATTTAATCCTCCTAATACCAGCAGCTTTTGCATGCAAACAGCTAACAAGTGCTTAATTATGATTTACAGATGTGATGAAATGAAGTAAAAAGAGAGAGCCTGCCCGCCTGCTCCTTTTTGACTTTCATATCAAGTGTTTCCAGAAGTCTTTGCACTATTATGTCTCCATGGGTGCTTGCAAGCAATGAGAACTGCTAAATTTTCCTAATGACATCATTCAAGAGCATGTGGGTTTAAGAGGCCTGAAGAATGTCCGACAACGTTCCCAAAAGAATTCCACCGTTCCCAAGTGAACCCAGGAGGCTGTGCAGGAGCTCTAGAGGCCTCTCATTTAGATGAACCTGCTCTAACCCTCATTAATATAAAAAAATATGTTTTTAAATAAAGTTTGAATGGCAAATATTTTCCAGTCTACATTGTAGGAGTCTGTGTTGGAATATTTTCCACTGGTGACTTACTGCTTGTAATTTGGAGGGAAACCTTCATAAATGTAATTACTTTTGATCACCTGATGCCTACCAAGATCTCAGCCTCATCTTTAATGTAATGCTTTGAAGAATGGGCATACCTATTGAGTTCACATGCTTCCAATGCTGTTCTAATGACTCATGATTGAGTGAGGCTGACAACAGTGATTGTGTCTTGTTGCAAACGTAGGCAAGGAGGGCTCCTTCTTTGTTCCATCTCCAGTCTAGGTTCACCTCGTCTGACTCATTCCCACTAAAGACAGTTATTAGACGCTGTGCCACAAGTTTTTAACACAATTTAAGCACCAGAGTCATCGTAATTGGAACTATCGCACTAAATCTTTGTGTGTAGGACATTGTTGACTTGGTTGAGTTTTGGTTCTGACATCACTGGGAGAAAATACAGGAAAAAGCAACAGAAATCCTGTTTTCATCTGTTCAGTGTTAAACAAGTGACTAAATGCAGAAAATACATCATTTTTTTAAAAGAACACTGTAAGGCTGTTACACATTTCCCTCTGTATTTTTTTTGTTACACTAACAGGGCTCTATGGTGCAAACAATTTGGTCGCACGTGCGACAGAATTTTTTTAATGGTGCACCTAAAAAAATAAATAAATAATGGTCGCATGACCAGATTTTCTGTGGGAAAAAAAAACATTCTCTGCGACCCTGAAACTCTTACTCCTGTATGAGTCTGCAGATGTAACACCTCAAATAAGATTTTTTTTTTTTTTTAATTAAGATGTACATCTGAGTACAGTTTGGGTCCGTGTGCTCTCACCCTTTGCACCTGGTGCTGGTGGCAGTTGGAGCAAATAAAAAAGTCGGTTAAAATCCATTTACACCAGAGCTTTAGCTGCTATAACTAAAGCAAAAAAGCTAAAGCAATTAGAGCAATTCCAGCAGATTCTGAAGCAGTGTAAAGCAGCCTTGCCTGCTGGCGTACCTAGGAAAAAAAGTCAGGTGCAACCAGTGCAAAAATTTAGTCTAGAGCACTGGCTAATGTTAGCTTGGGCTAGTGAGGTGCTATAAGCTAGCGGGAGAGAGTGTAAACAGGACTGATGGGAATATAGCGGAGGATAACTATCACACATAACACAACTAACGCAAATTTCTAATGAGCTCCTGATGCTCTACAGAAAATCTCTTAAAAATCAACACAGGCTTTTTCATTTTGGCTAAAAACTGCACAGTCATGATTAAAAAACTCTGAGAATGATTTTAACAAGGCATGAAAACAAAGTTTCTGTGTTTTCCTCTCATTGAAATGCCCACAAAATGCTGCATTTTTGGCCAGGAAAAAGCCTACTGATGATTTATGTGTCAAAACATTCCATTTAACTTGCTTTCAGCAAGAGCTGCAGATGGGGAGAAAGTGTTAAATCTGCTGAAAAAGAAATGACTTGCTGGAAAAATGAAAAACAGACTGCTGTCCAGTGTGAGAAAGTCGGAAACCTTTTGCTGCTGTTTCCAACAACAGTAAAACGGAAAAAAAAGGAGTTGAGAAGTGCCTCTACATGGATGGAAAGAATCTGAATCTTGACTGGAACAAATAGACGCAAACAACACTTTTTATTGCTTTATGTCTTTATTGAGTTCGAAAACTCCTGTTCAAGTCATTTCCTCCTTTTAAACCGGGGAACCCAAACGGGATAGAGTGAAGAAAAGAAGGATCCAAACATCACAGGAATGCTCACTGTCCTGCCTGCTGCTCTCCCACTTGCCTGCCATGGTATGTGTAATTACTCCACAATTAAAGTGCCTTTGTTTATGTCTTCTCGTGGACCTCGACGTGTTTGGTGACCAAACTTGTCAAAAGGTGAGACGTGGAGCAAGGAGTGGAATCACAAAAGGGTGAAGAAACCTATATTAAAGGAAAACATTTGATTTCCCTTCGACTTGGTCGAGAAAAAGATAAAAATCCTGCGGATATTAAAAGAGCGCCTTTTTTTGAATAGCTGCCAGGTATTAATATATCGGACAAAGTTTGATTGAAACTTTAGAAAAATAAAATCTACAGCTCTGTTTAAAGAAGATAGTCCTTTCTGTGTAAAATCAGTACTTAACTTTTGCTTTTAAGCTACAGTAAAACTAATGTGAAATAGGTCAAATTAATACCACCCACTGAATAATGTAACTATAGACCTTAGTAGTGCCAGAATAGGTAAAAATGTTACATAATGCCTCACAAACTTTCTCATATTTTCCATAAATAGTTTCCTTTAAAGTATTCTGACTGAATGTTTCCTTCTCGGTACTAGAGTTGTTTGTTGTCTGTTCCCCTCAAGCATTTCTTTTTCAGTTTCTGCATTGTTTCTCTCCCTAATCTGCCCACAACAATGCACGACGACTGTCACAGCGCTACCATCATACATAATAACCACTGAGCCTGCAAGGCACACACAAATACACAAAATATATTCTGCATTGAGTATATCCATTCATTGATTCTAATATTTTTTTTGCACAACTCCAACATATTGCACTTTTCTATTTCTGCATCCAAGTCAAACAACCATTGCAAAGTGTAGCTGCATATTTATGTTAGCATTTTTTAAATTAACCTGTGGCATCATTTTTTACATTTTTTTTAAATGCATGCCACCATGGGAAAATGCTACGGTCTCTAGTCGGTATAAGTGTTCCTGGTTAGATGTAATTCACTTTGAGAAACTGCAGCTAAATTGATTTTTCTCCAAATAAACAATTTATTTACGGGAAATAAATGCTCCTAAAATAGCAAATTTATCAACCCAGCAAGTGTTAATTATCCCTTTTTTTTCATAGAAATTCTAATCTTGGGAAATAAATGTACACACAAATTGAACCCTTGAGTGTGTGCTTTTCATCTCTGAGAATGTGTTAATTCAAAAGTAGAATCAGCTGAGATGAAATAACTTTTTTTTGTATCTTGGTTCAAGTTGGAAATGGAATGCAGAAAAGCAGCCAGAGCTGTAGCATGACAGGATTTGGTCAGCCTCATGAAGAGGATTTATAACCAAGCTGCCGGGCGCGCCGGCCGCTCTCTGATCTGAACTCCGGCTCCTTCTAAGTCTTCAGAACTCTGTTCACTGGAGCTGCAACCAAAACTAATGAGTTCCAGCAAGATTTAAAGGCGTTTCCATATCAGAAGATCTTGAATCTAAATGTATCTATCAGTAGCAGAAGCTTTGTATGGGATTAATTAATTTAAAAGTCCTAAATTTAATTAAAAAAATATTAATTGTTAATATAATTTCTCTATAAAATGTCTACCATCAGATGGGTCATCTTGGTTTGTGCTTCTGCTCCATCAGCAGGTTATTGAGCTTGATGACGACGTTGGCAAAGTCAGTGAGTTCCACAAAGTCAGAGGTGATGATGTTGACTCCATCCACCCCTGGCCTCTGACTTTCAATCCAGGACATGATGGTTGGCAGATTTCTGGAGCCGCAAAAGAGGAAAGTTGGTTTTAGAAGTGTTACCAAACTATAAATCCACTATGAAGTGAGGATAAACAAAAGGAACCAAGAGAGGAAAAATAGTTCAAGGGAGTGTCTGCCAGTGAGAGACGACTTTTCCACAGTTGTCTTGTAAATTTTTTTTGTCTGCACCCTCACACACAGCATCATTAAATAACCCACTGTGTCAGCCGAGACCAGAACAAAACCAGGAAGTTAGAATGTTTAGCCACGAGAGGTAAACAATCCCGTTTCCTCCGCGGTGCAGAACTAGGTCACCTCCTGTCTCACTGCAGTGTCTGTTTGGGCTTTTTTAAACTCAGCTCTGGCGTCTGCTTTTCTCAGACCTGGAAATGCAGAAAGCAACTCTTTGGGTTGGGAGATGAATTATTTATTTATTTATTTATTTTAACTTAAATTTTAGGTCACAAAACTGGATTATCATTAAAGTTTGCCAAAGTGACTCAGATGAATATTTTTTTAAAAATCAATGTTATTTCACTTTTTTGTGGATTAGGATTTTAATCTAATCTTTTTTTTCTGTATAATAATATTACAAATGTATGGAGCCCCTAAAGGGACATAAACAGGACTTTCTTATTTACCAGATAGTAACCAGATTTTTTTTACACCAATTTAAAAAAAAATACAAATTTGTTCTTTGACATTCCTTTAGGGGCTCAAAATAAATGAGCTTTTTGATAAAAATTATGATTTGTTTTACAGAAAATTATATTGTAATTTGATTATCACCCAGACCAGATTTCTGCTACCTGAGACTCTGGAGCGACTTGTGATCACTTTATCCCTCTTTTGAAGAAACATTTCAAGAATTTGAATAAATAATAGATTATTAGTCTTAATTAATTTGTTTTAGTTAATTAAATTGTGTAATTTATGTTCAGATTTTAATCATTTCAGATAACTGAGCAAAAATATGGTAATTGGTTAATCTAGTATCAAAGTGGATTATTATTTCAACAGACTTAAACCACATACAGATTTTTAAAAAAGTGTATACTACACTAATCTTGTCATGTTTATATTTGATGGTAAAAGGAAAACAGTATAATGGTGCACCAAAGTCATATAGAAAGAAATACCGTGTTTGACTTAAAGTTAATCTGCTGCAGTAAGAGGATCATATTTGACACAAGGTGTATTTTATTTTGAAAGGAACTTGCATGTGCTGTTGTCGAAAGCAATAAATAAATAAATAAATACAATGTAAAAAGTCAATTGTAACACTTGAATGTTTGCAAATACTTAAAATCTGCATTTTATGAATGAATGGCCACAAAAACATAAACATGTTTTTCTAAATGGTTACGAAGGACTTTGTGGTTCTTGGTGGATTTTAGTCAGATAAAAAACTGGACCAAATGACTCTTTTAGTGTTAGAAGTTGCTGATCTCTGACCCAGATGCTGGATGGCACAAAAAGAGCTCTAGCAGTCTTTGAAAAAACTGTATTTAAAAAAGTGAATGTATTTCACAAAATGCTCAGACTTGCATGATTTTTTATTTTTATTATTTTGCTAACATTATCTTTAAAAATGACTCATTGCTGTAGAGTATTTGACTGCAACAGTGTATATGAGCTAATTTCATTTTTTAAAAACGAGCTTTTTCTGTGCAAAAAATAAATGCACCACTCTTAATTAAAATCCCACATTCCTGCACCGCACTGACCTCTCCACCAGGTAGCTGCGTAGCCCCCACATAAGACCCTTGGCCACCGTGTTGGCGGTTGGTGTGAGGATAGCCTGGGTAACGTGGAAAGATCCCTGTTTGGCTCTTTCCTTTTGTGTCATTTCAAGGAACTGCAGAGGAGAAAAGCAAAAAGTCTTAAGGAAATTCAAACACATTTAAGTCATTGCAAAAAAAAATTAGATTGAAAATCAGACATCTACATGGGTGGGGAAAATAAGAAAGGCTAAATTTTAGTTGGATCTGTCAAATGCAAAGCACAGAAGACTAGAAGATGTTCTGATACCTGTATAAGCTTGTTTGGCTCAGTGGTATTTGCCCAAGGAGCAGGAATTTTATTGCCAGGCCACATGACAGGGATACTCTGAGCTGAAGGATGATGGTAAAATACAATCACCTGCAAAGGGGGAAAAAAGAAAAGACAGTTCGTGTAAAATGACAGCTGGAATAACTGAAAATAATTTAGTTAAACAGATTTGAAAAATATATACATTATTCATTTTTTTGTTCTGCTCACTGTTACAATTTTTTAAGTAACACAAACAATTGATCTCTATTAGGATCAAATACTAGGGTGATTTCATCATGTCTTTTTAAGAGAGGAAAGGCTGCCCTCTGCAGGAACTGAGCATCCTCTCGTCCTCTCTGTCTTTATCCTTTCCTTCCTATCCTGACTGCTGCACTTTCTCTGTCCCCTTTGCCAAGTAAGCCAGTCACAGATTAGGGTCAAGGGAAAAGGAAATTAGTGTCAGTTCTTAATGAGGCCTAGCACACTATGTGACAAGCAAATATCAAGGTGCAAACGTAAAGAAGGCATGAGCAGAAATGTAAATGTGAAGTCAAAAATGTAGTTTAGTATAAAAAAGAAAGGTTAAAAGGCACAGAAAGAGAAAGCTGACCTGGATGAAACAAGTGTTGATTGGATGATGGTCACGGCTAATTCTTGCCCAGAAAGACTTAAGTGAGTGAGATTACCGGTAGTTGATTCACTATTTTGTTGTGTAGAGTTGGATATAGAAAACTCAATCTCAATTTAGCAATTGTTAGTTTTCATAATAAAATGTCTTTTTTTATGTAAGTTTCACTTTTGTTCAGTTTGCATCACTAGTTATAAAAAAAGCGTTTTTCAAAATAAAACGTATTTGGTTTCAAATAGAAATTTACATTTTACTTTATGTATAAACATAATGAGAACATATATCTGTCAGATATTTCTTCCGCATGTCCAAATGAGACGTAGGTTATAAAAATGCCTGCACAACAGTAATAAGTTTTATCTGAATTACATTTACCGACACAATACAATTTTGTTGGTAGCACTGTTTCTGGCTGCTTAAAAGCTAAACAACCTTATTTTTAAGAATGTTTATTATTATAAAAAGTAATACCTGAAGATCTGAGAGTTTATGCTTCTGTGGAGATTTTTAAATGTATATTAAAGACACTTCATTTTTAAGTTAGTTTTGAAACAACTCAAATAATCAGTTCATTTATTGGATTTTTTTTTTTTATTTTATGCTTCATCATTTGTACTTTTACCCTATGTATCTTTTAATCTATGCAGTGTTTCCTCAAATTTTCGTCAGTGTTTAGTTATTTTTTATCATTGTTGTTTTTAATCTAATATGTCTTATGACTTGTATTGTTTTAGGTAATGTTTATACACTTCTTTTTTAGACACAAGCACCTTGTGTTCAACAAGATGTTGATGAAAAGTGCTGCATAAATAAAGGGATTGATTGGTTGATCATATTTTAATTTTTTTATTTTATTTTAATTTTTTTATTTTATTTTATTTTATTTTAATTTAATTTAATTTAATTTAATTTAATTTAATTTAATTTAATTTAATTTAATTTATTTTATTTTATTTTATTTTATTTTATTTTATTTTATTTTATTTTATTTTATTTTATTTTATTTTATTTTATTTGGTGACATGGACCAGTAAATGTACACTGATGACCCCACCTGGTATTTCTTCTCCCACAGGTAGTCCAGAGTGATGCTCTCCACGGTGCAGTTGTTGCACAGCTTGCTGCCAAACACTTGCTGCAGCATGTTAATGAGATAGACGTGATGCTCTGCCTCCATTGCATAGTAATGGTTAAAATCCAAAAACACCACCTGAGTCAGGAGTGAACTGTTAGTTTAATAGTAATTTGAGCACCAAAGGTTTTTTTGTTGCTTAAAGACAAGAATCACCTCTTTCCTGTGTCTGGTTAGGAAGGTGTTGATTTCTAACAGGCCGTCCCTCACCTTTGGAAACAAACGGGAGAAAGGCTGAACGTCAGCTGACATTAAAATTGAGCTGGAATTTCAAGATCAAACTGCATTTTCTGTTGTTGAAAATGTGCAGCCTTAAAATTGGAAGTGAAAACAGTGCACAAATCCTGTCATTATCACATTATTTTTCTAAAAACCATTACAGTTAGGAGTTGTTGTCATGACAAAGTCATTAGAAAAGGGTCAAATAAGAAAGAAGCAGGTTGGAATTTCAGAGGAGGGATGTCCTCACACAGCCTCTGATCCCTGCAATGTGAGTCATCTCTGGAAGAGAATCCTGTAGCAGACGGTCTCTATTCACCTTGTGCCCAAAGAGGCCATGGATGAAGTAGATCTCGTTGCCTGGTTCTCCTGGTTTAGAGGAAACTCTCAGGTCAAAGTAACGTATCCCTGCATCAAGCTGCTCTCTGAATGTCAGATTCTAAGAACAAAAATAGGATGATACTCAAAAGCGTGGAAAGCATATAAAAACCTACATCCAGAATCTATGGTTTGATTATCAGAGACGTGAAGATACCTGTGTCATGGACCACTTTACCATCACCTTCTTTGCAAAGACACTGAACATGGTAGCCAGGTACTTCACATAGGCCTTCTGATCAGGGGCCACAGGCGCGTGCACATCAACCCAGAACGTGAAGGAATCGTGAGAGCCTGGAAGGAGAAGGAGGAGGAGACAGATCTCTACCTGGAGTACACAATGTTCTTTTGAAAGCAGGGGCGGAGCTAGAACAATTTAGATGTTATTTTTACTATTTTTATAATTTCTTAATCGTTGTCAATAATGACCTAAAACTTAATTTTTAAAAAATGTGGGGTCAAGTCTGGGCAAAGCTTTTTGCCAGGGGCCCCCCTTTGCTACGCCCCTGTTTGACACTCAATATTTAACTGACAAAGGTTATGGACACAAGACATTTGGTAGTCCCTCAATATTTGTGGATTATATCCACTTATCGATAAAATTTAGGCACCGATCTATAATTTTACTTCATTTAAGGTGAAGGAGGACGTGTTTCCGGTTTGGCTGCTCACCTGGTACCGCGAGGCATTTAAGGGGCATGGCACTTAGTTTGGATGGCAGGGAACCCATCCAGTCGGCATTGACGTTGCCGATCCCCGCAGGTCTGGTCCTCATCTCTGCAGCATCAGGAGCCCGCTTCCTCAGCCGGATGCCCGCCCGGTGACCGAACCCCGCAGAAACGATCACGATCCATCCCCGTGGAAGCTTCCAGTTTGTTTATTCTCTAGAAACCGGAGCAGCAATAACGAGCCAGTTCCAGCTTCATCCCCGGTGTGCAAAGCGGCGCGCAGTTTGGGCCAACTGCGCATCCTTGACGAGGCCAAAGCGGAGTTAGCGGGCGCGGTAATCCTCTTATGGTCAATTTCCACTTGTTACACCCCTCTCTCCTCTGCTCCTGGACTTAACCTGCTCCGCGGGAATCCTAGAACAATTTCCCGGGAAAAGTGGACATTTTTAAACCCATCCTCAGAGTCAGAAACCTGTAAGTTTTAATCGATTTTAGTCCAGTCAGCAATCTCTAAAGTTGCAGCTTTGGCGGGATGGGTGCGCATAAAGCAGTAATCAGCTCAAATGGATCATCTTATCCATGTCCAAGAAAGCACAGCAACACGAGGCCAAACGGGTTAAATCGTTGAAGTAATAAATACATATTTTAGGATAACTTTGATTCAACAAATTTTAGGGTCAAAAGGTCAACTTGCTTTTTAAAATAACGACTTTCATTATATTTTTTAAAATAAAATGTGGTACAGAAGACAAAGTATTCATTTTTTTTTTACCCGAAATAATAAAAACTAAGACAAAGTGTCGAACATGTTCCCAAATGTAAAGGAAAAAGCAACAAAATTGATCCGCTATTTAATTGTATGATGATCAAGCGGCGCCATCTAGTGGTTCCAGTTGCTTATTGCTACTGGTTAATGTAGTGATCCTTTTCTATGAAAATATTTTTTTCTCTTTTTTTAGTTTCATCATGAAAAATAAAATAAAATTAAATTAAATTATATTTCGTTTATGCCGAATAAACCCATTTTAAGAAATTACGTAAACAGACTCAAAACAACAAATAAAAATACATCTAACAGTGGTTATTTTACGTGATATATTTTCATATATGTCATTTAATTAATAGTAGGCTATTTATTTTCGAGAAAACATTAAAAAAAGTGTTAAAAACACGAACAATTTTGATTTTTAAGCCCCATGATGCTTTGCGGCTGCGTGGGAGAGCCCGAGCCGGACGGCCAAACAGGCGTCTCGTTGCTGTGTGCGTTTCCATGGTGAAGGGTAGCGCACACGCTGCGGTCTTATCGTGAGATCCGAGCTCCGTCTGTGTCCGAGTTTCTCTTTTATCAGCGACTATCACCTGTAGCAGACAACGGCTGAGGGAGGGAGCGACACCTCTAGCTGGTGAGTTTGAAACTGACTATATTAAAAACGGGGGGCCATTTCCCCGCCTTTTCCTCAATTAGCAAAGTCGTGTTTGGTGTCAACTAAACATTAACTTTAAAGGTTTTTGTTGACTTATCTAAATACTACATCTATGAGCGACCACTATAGATTCTCCATTCTGCTTTGAATAACAAGTTACTAAAGATGGTTTGAATTTTTTTGGTAAACAATTACAAATGTCATGCTTGTATTTTCCCTTTGTGGTGAACCAGGCGGGTGTTTTCATGTGTATTTTTAACCTTGATTAGTTCCCTAAGGTCATGAGGGTTGTGGATCTTAATTCCTCTTAAATCCGTCCCCAGCAGATTACAGATCCGTTCTTATGGAGCTGCTGTCCTAGACTCATTGTCTCAGTGAAATTTAAATAAAGGTTGATTTTCTTCAAATATTGTATTTATTAGTGCCAAACTATTATTAATAATAGTATTTTTGATTTGTATTTTAATATTATTTTTATTAATAGAGCTATGTCATCAAAGTAATTTCCACTTTGTGGGATCAATAAAGTTTTATTCAATCCAAGTCTTTTCTATTCTATTCGAACAGATAACACATTTTTTTCTATTTTACTCTATCACTTATATGAGTCGTTCCTTATATTTTGATATACGTTGTTGTAAAGGGATTCTAAGGTATACAGTAGAGTAGTGTAATAAACAAAAGATCTTGTTTTCATTTTTTTTTAACAAAGTCTCTTTATTATTATTTTACGCTAAACAAATAAATGCTAATGTATAATCTTTTTTTTACATATTGAACAATACCAATCTAATAGTGAAATTCATTGCCAGTTTCCCACCCAGTCATATTTTTTTTGTACATGTAAAAATCTCTAACCTTTTTAATATTTGAGATTCATATTTACCTTTTAATCTAAGCCGGATATAATTAATCCCTGGAAAATTATAAAGTTCGTGTAAAAGGTGTTCGGAAGCTACTTAATTAATCAAGATGTCCACTTATTGTTAACGATTAGTCATACATTTGAAACAAAAGATTTTGCTGTCTTAGCTTGTAAGCAGTGTTACAATCCACATATACCAGTTGTTTTCCACGATGCTCAAACAGACTGTGGTGGAGATTGTGTTTTTCCCTGAGAGGCATTACAGCAGTTTGATTGGTGTGGCCCGTGGCGTCAGGTAAATCCTCTTGACGAGCAGGGTGCCTGCCTGGGGAAGGTGCACTCAGCATGTTGGTGATGTAACAACCTATTTACATCTCTGTCGGGCTTAATCTTCCCGAGGCTTGCTATGTCATCTCCCTTGGGTGCTCATGCCGGAGCCTCCTGCAAACACTAACGTGACACGTACCCAATCCTGCTCAGTTGGAAACAAACAGCCCAACAATTCAGAGTTGCTGCACAGATACTGAAAGTATAGAGGAGGGGCTTCACTTTATGTAATTCTACTTGCATAATTTGACTTTTTCATATTTCTTTTTTCAGTTGCATCATCATCGTTGGCTAAGCTGGATGTCAAATGGATTTACTAAAAAGTTGAGGTTTAAACTCAAGTTTTAGGAGCGAAAGATCCCATCAGCAGAAGGAAAGACAGATCTGATCGATGAAGAAACTGTAAGCGACTGTAGAAAGAGATGATGAATCGCTACACCACCCTGAAGCAGCTGGGTGATGGCACCTATGGGAGTGTCCTGATGGGGAGGAACAACGAATCTGGAGAATATGTGGCCATCAAGAGGTGAGTCTGCTCATTTATGTCATTAATAAAGAAGTTTATTTTGAAAATCTTTTGCTATTTTTGTGTAGCTCCTGCATTTTTAAATCTATTTCTGCCAGTCTAAGCTGCCCTATAAAGCAAGAAGACTACAGGTGCAGGATATTCTGACAAATGCAGTTTCCCTGCCAGCATCAGTGAGCAACCGAACCGGTTTGCGTTGCTTTGCTTCTACGACACAGTCGCAAGCATCAATTATAAATGAGAAACCAGGGAGATGTGTCTTGTTGACCATTTGGTTACCGTGCAAGAAAATACGTGCGGTCTTGATAAAAGCCAGTGAAAGTGGAGGGGGGGTGTGTCAGGTTGCTGCCACTGAGGAGGGAACGAGGAGAAAATGATATGTGCCATTCTGAAACTCTTACGTAATTCCAAAGGGATGGAGACACAATGTGGACTGGGGAGGAGAAGTGAACGTCAGCTGGTGTTGTATTCACGAGCATAGCAACCTATGTTTAGATAATCCAAACGTTTAAAAATAAATTATTTTTCTGTTTTTTGTTTTTCTTTCAAATATATTTATAAAATAGAAATTTGAACCAAAAAAATGAATTATTAATTAAGTGGAACAAAGAAGAGTTGTGAGAGTTCCTGTGTTTTGGATACAGTGGTGGTTGTGTGACATTCTTCTTCTTTGTCCTTGTCTTTTTGCAGGATGAAGAAGAAGTTTTATTCATGGGAAGAGTGCATGAACTTAAGAGAAGTGAAGGTAAGAAAGGGAATATTTACTCAATGGTCCAACCCTGAACACGCTTTCTGTCAAATGGAATTCTTGGTTTAAGCAAATTGTCAACAATTCTTGTGCTACGTTCACACCGGTTTGCGGCGTGCATTCTTGAACACCCTAAACGTAGGTCCTTGAATGCGCTTTCAGAAGATAATTTTCACACTGGACTGTCACTACATTACACAAGTGCATGTACCGCTTGGTGCGAAATGTCGGAAATCTTGCTTTTTTTTTACAGCTCTATACCGATGTATGAAATACTTGTATAGAGTTAGATTTGTTGTTGAATGTAAAAAACAAATACTTGTAGTAAGAAATGTGTGTGTCTGTAAAAAGATTTTTTACTTTGAAAAAATTGTCTGTAAAAAAAGTTTTGTTATTGTAAATTTACATTTTTGTGTGTGTAAAAATGTTTTATACTTGTAGAAAAAAGTTGTCCATCCACAAAAATGCTTTGTCTGTACACACACAAGTTTATATCACAGTTACAAAACTTTTGTACAGACAGACTTTTTTTTTACAAGTACAAAACATTACAGACACAGACGTCACTACTAAATCTCAAAGTTGGTCAAATTTCAACTAGTTTAACTTGCAACACACGCTAATTTATTTATGCCCTTGTTTCTGTTTATAATTGTAAAGCGCTTTTTATAAATAAAGTTATGCAAGAATTTTGCCTGAAACTGCAAGTATAAGCACGTTTACATAGAGCTTTCATTGGAAGCTGACTCTTGAACACGTGTTGAAAAGGCCGATGTGAACCTGGCACTTGACTAAATCTGTCATCAAGAGTACATAAATACACAAAATGTTAATTTTTTTGTTTTGTATCTTTACAATGTCACTGCAGTCACTGAAGAAGCTGAACCACGCGAACGTGGTGAAACTAAAAGAGGTCATCAGAGAGAACGATCACCTCTACTTTGTCTTCGAGTACATGAAGGAGAACCTGTATCAGCTGATGAAGGACAGGTAAGAAAACAAACTGCAGGACAAACATTAACAAACAAACAAAAAAAGGCAGCTAAGCGACAAAGCTTATAAGTATTTATATTTATTCCAGTATTATTATGCAGTTTCCCCTCCCAATACATTTTGTAAACAGCTGCTGCCAAACTACATCTCTGGAGAATTCCTTGACGTTAGTTTAGATTCCCTTAAGTGCATAAAGTTGCAGAACACACCTGAGAAGTGCTGTCAGAGGCAACAACAAGAGAATTGCAGCAAGCAGCCGATGTTTTATAGCCTGTGGTGGTTGTGTAATAAAGGGAAAATAATACTGCCTACTGAAACAGTGTGTTGGTTTTATGTTTGCAGAATAAAAATGTTTCCAGAGTCAGTGATAAGAAATATAAGCTTTCAGATTTTACAAGGCCTGTCATTTATTCACAAACATGGTAGGTGTGCCGTAGCCTCCTCGTGTTTGCAAGCATGCCACAAGGGGTTCCATCCTGCAAGATTCTGAATTTTAATCATTTAAAGTTCATGAATTTTGGCTTCCATAGGGTTAAATTCTATAAATGAACCTCACATGATATTAATTGAACCTTTTATCCAATTCTTGTAGCATGTGAACCCTCTGTAGCTGCTTGCTTTGAGCTTCCTTTCACTGATTTATGATGTTTTGCATGATGAATGCTGCCAATAAATGAATAAATAAAGTGACTTGAATTCAGCATTCTGGTTAATACTACAATCAGAAAAATCCGGTGTGTGTGGTCAGTGTTATCTACGACCCATCCACACATCCATTTGTTTTTCTGGGCTTCTCTTTTCCTGCTACTTTTTTTTCTCAAAATTTCTCCTCTATTTCTTCCTCTCTTTTTTGTCTCTGCTGTGCTATTAGAGAAAATAAGATGTTCTCAGAAAATGAAATTAGGAACATCCTGTTTCAAGTGCTGTCTGGGTTGACTTTTGTACATAAGCATGGTAAGCATGGCTTCATTGTTGATCTGTTGCCTTATTGATATGTAGAATTTAGAGCTTAGACAATAATAATAAAAAAATTAAGTAAACGTACATGCAGGTGTTTAAATAAAAAAATAAAGATGTAAACATTCTTTTTTTTTTTTTTTTGGCTCAGGTTTCTTCCATCGCGACATGAAGCCAGAGAATCTGTTGTGTATGGGGCCAGAACTGGTCAAAATAGCAGATTTTGGTTTGGCCAGAGAGATCCGCTCCAAACCTCCGTACACAGATTATGTCTCAACCAGATGGTGAGTGGACTTCATATATATTTTAAAGCAACTAAACAAGTAAAACACAACAAGCTAAACCAGGGGTGCAACCTTAAGCTCTTTTATCCTTCCATGTGGCTCTTTGGCTTCAAAGAAAAATGCAAAATGCTCTGAAAAATAATAGGTTATTTGACACGAGATGTATTTTATTTTTAAGGGAAGTGTTGCTTTCTAAAGTAAAAAAAAAAAAAGTCAAATATCGAAAAATTTAGCTGTTATAATTCAATTATTGCAAATATTTAAAAGCTACATTTAAAAAATGAAAGTCTGAATTGCAAAACTCTAAGCTAAACCCATGAAAACACTTAAATACTTTGGATTTTAAAGCTAATATGATCAAATTTCTCATTTGTTTTTGTTCTGTATTGTTTCATATGAAGGTATCGTGCTCCAGAGGTTCTGCTCAGATCATCCACTTACAGCTCTCCTATTGACTTGTGGGCTGTGGGCTGCATCATGGCTGAACTCTACACATTCAGGCCCCTTTTCCCAGGAAACAGTGAAATGGACGAGATCTTTAAGATCTGTCAAGTGCTGGGCACGGTGAAAAAGGTGAGAAAGTACAATGTAGAGGAGCTTAAATCAGAATCATAATTTCAAATGTATGATTCCTTCAGGAATTTGGGGCAAAACAATCTTATTATGGATTAATATTCTTAAAGTTTGATGATGTATAGTCTTTTAAAAACCTGGTTTTCCGCACTATATCTATATAGATTTTTTTTTTATCCTCATTCAGACTGACTGGCCAGAAGGATACCAACTAGCATCTGCCATGAACTTCCGCTTCCCCCAATGTGTGCCCACCCATTTAAAGACCCTCATCCCTAATGCCAGCAACGAAGCTATTGCCCTGATGAAGGATTTCCTGCAGTGGGATCCCAAGAAAAGGCCAACCGCTGCACAGGTTAAAAAAAAAAAGTCTTAAAGTCAAGTTTATGTTAGTATAAACTTGAGTGGTTTATGTCGAATGTGTTTCATTAAATATTTACGTAAAAACTTGAGGTTTAGTTTTATGGGCTTTACTTTGGTATTTTTATGCTGTGCTGGAATCTTTTTAGGTTTAATTAACCACAAGGTTAATAAAACACATTTTTTCTGCCCTAAGAGAGAATTAATGACTGTACATGAGAACTGGACCGAGTGAGTGTGATGTCACCCATGGAAAAAGACTTAACTCTGGCTCCAACAAAATAAAAGTCAATTTAGTCTCCTTTTTTTTGAGATACAGACGTCACCAAACTGTCCAAATAAATTAAAAAATAATAATATTGCAAAGTAAATTATTGCTTTTATTTTTAGTTTTATATATGATTTTTTGAGTGTTTAATATATAATAACCAATTGAATCTTTATAAGAATAAACCCTGTTTAATATTCTTTTCTCTCTATCGCTAGGCCCTGCGTTACCCGTACTTCCAGGTGGGTCAGGTCTTGGGACCTCGGCCTCAAAGCCAGGAGCTAAAAAAGATGCAGAACAGGTCGATGGTCAAGAAGCAGGTTTCTGAGTCCAAAACAGATCCCCTGCAGTCCTCATCAGAGTCCAAAACTTCTGCCACCACCTCCTCCAGAAACCACCAGCCTCTTCAGCAGATCTCCGTGCCTCAGACGGACAATCAGCCAGGAGGACTCGGCCACTCGGTGAGTCATTTTAGGACGTTTCAGGGAGCAGAACGAATTCATTTTAGTAGTTGTCAAGACGTTGATGTTGTCGTCTATAGAAGGCAGCGTTGGCTGACGTTGAGAACAGCAATGGGGGCAGTGGGACGGGGCTGCTGAAGAGCGGCCGGCGTCGCTGGGGACAGACGGCTGTCAAGACTGCAGACAGCTGGGAAGAATCTGACCAATCAGAGTCGGCGGTCTCCAACTCAAAGAAGCCCAGCCTGGGCAACGCAGACGAGGACGGGAATGTTAAAGAGCAGTGTCCTCAGTGAGTACTGAAGCGTCTTTATTGTCAAACACAAGCTATTAAGCCATTAAGTGGAATTCTTGTTTTAGGCCAAAGGAACAGAAACCTCTGTACTCCTTCAGCACCGTTACCAAGCTGCCGAGCAACGTCAAGGTTGGTCAAACAGATTCCAGCCTCCCTGGGTCTGCAGCGAGGCAGCACTATCTCAGCCAGTCCCGTTATTTGCCAGGTATGTACCATTCTTCCTAACTTTCATCTTTTATGTTTTTTTAAAGGATCATTTGCCAGTAATTGGTTTAGCTTTACTCCTATTTCATTTGCTGCTTTAAGGCTTGATTGGCAAGAATGAAACGTCTTCTGGAGATAAGGACTTGGGTGGTATGACACTGCGGGACCTGTGGGAGAACTCCTCAAACGCTTTAAATAAACCATTAGCTCCTATTGGAAAAGGATTACATTTCAGCAGAGCAAACGCAGGTAATGGCTGCCTATACCTTATGCAGGAGGGTTAAAAGTTATTTGGTGCAATGCACAGAGGAGGAATCCCGGTTTGCAGCGCTCTCTGATGTCTAGACTAGATAACCTTAAAGTAATACAAACATTTCTGGGTATTTTAAAAATGAAATAATCCCTTTTTTGTTTCTAAAAGCGTAAAACAAATTTAAAATATCACTTTTCAGGACTTTCTTGATCTGAGAAACGACCATGTTGGGGGCTACAACTTAAACCCTCGCCATGAACCTCACAAAAAGCATCATAATGCTTTGCTTTTCCAGCAGCTGTCAGGGTCCACTAGCTCTTCAAAATACGATACTTCCTACTTCACGGCTCACAAACAGCAGAGGTCGAGGCAAATAATTATTTATAAATACGTGCATGAGCATTAGCATGGAGCTGAATTGTCTGCAGCTTCTTGAAGCATCTATAAATCATTTGTGATGTCGACAGACACACAATATGTGCTCCTTTCTTGCCTCTTCCACCTCTCATTATCCATTCATGAGATTAAGGTCGTCTGTTGAAGATCGAGTGTTCCTTAAAGGGCTCTCTGCTGCACCCCTCTGCTCATTTGTTTTCGACTATCACTTTATTTCACTTAATTTCATCTTCTCTTTTTGTGTTCCTGCATTGTTTTTTCTCCTCTCTTTTCTCTACATCTCCTCAAACTCTTGGATGTACGATTAGAAGAGAACTCCGCTAAATCCTCGGATAGCACGCCGGAGAAAACGGTTGTCAAAGAAAGAATACTGGAGAAAATCGACTTGTCTAAAGGTATTTTGTTGTGTAAACATTCCAATTGTAGAGCAGTGAATGGTCTGGAGTACATCAAACATCCAGGGAGCCGGCCTCGGTTATCAGATCGTAACTTAGCATCAGAATAAATGCAAAAAAAGCTCTGCAGAAGACAAAGGTGGAAACAAGACCTGTGAAGTGAGATCTCCAGTGGAGAAACACAAAAGAAATAACTCAAAATTTCAAAAAGAACAATGAAGTTTTTGAGTAATTGTCCCGTGGGTCAAGCTGCTTGTTGTGCTGCCAAAACAAAGATGCATTAAAGTGTTTTATTTGATCCTTGTACCTTTTTTAAAAGAAAAAAATAATGTGGGAAAACATCCCTTTTTAGTTCTTTTTCATATTACTGCTTTAAAAAAGTAACATTTTCCCCACTTCTGCATGTAATCAAAAAGAAAAGAAGATCTTTAAGGAAGTTTTTCCTTTTTATTTAAGGTAATTTTGTGAGCACCAAGTACAACCTCTCCACCGGTTACATCCCATCCCTGCTGAAGAAAGAGGTGGGCTCAGTGGGACAGAGAATCCAGCTTGCCCCTCTGGGCGGCCAGCACACAAGTAAGGGCCTCTATAAGTAAAACGAGACTCGAAAAAAATGATTTATGCTTTAGATTCTTCCTTAATTACTCTCATAAAACTCCACAAACTCTTTACGAATGCCTTCACCTTTTCCCTTTTCCGTCACTACTTTTCCTCACTCTTTCAGTCAGCCCCTCTTCTTCTTCGCCTGATAATAAAAAAGAAAAGAATAAATCTGCAAAGCTCAAACCCATATCCAACTCATCACAGAATGAAGCTGCTGAAGGTATTTTCATCTTTCAGACCTTTAGTGATTCATGTTTTGGTTTTTAATTCCATCTACATTTCTCTTCTAAAACTTTTCTAATACTGACAACACAGTTGCATTTCTAATTGTTGAGTTTAGGGAAAATAAAATGGAGTTAAATCTATGTTTCCTCAGATTTCGAGGGCTGGAGGAGGCGTACGGACTGGAATCAGGTGAAAGGGAGCAGCTATGCAGCTCTGGGGAAGACGTCAGGAAATCTGCTGAGCAAAGCGCCAGCTGTCCAAACCGTGCACGGCAGGGTGGACTGGACGTCCAAGTACGGCGGAAATCGATAGGTCGATGGGGAAAAACATCAGGACAAGTTCTTGTTCAAAAACCCTGACAGGATTCTGCAGATGGGCTTAAAAATGGTCTGTTTTGGAGACAATGATTGCCAATAACAAACGTGCTTGGATATTTTGAAAGACATTTAAATGTAGCAAACTTTTCTTTGTTGCAGGTTCGTTGCATTGATTTCACTTGCTGATAAATTTTAAAAAAGCTATTTTTCATTGAGAAACTTTTAAAAAAGCTAAAGTTTCAGCTTATTGATAATATAGAGGGCATTAAAGTGTTATGTGAGGATGATACGACATATTTGTATGAAACACTGAATGTGGATTTTGTAATTTTGTATGAATAAATATGTAAACATTAATTGTGTATTTATTTATTTATTTAAAAAACACAACCACTCAATGGATAAAGACTGTGTTTTGTAACTAAAACATTTTTTGACAGAAAACATACATGATAAATGGTTCTTCTATTTCTGTAATGTGTTTACTCATGAGGACTCTGCAGGTTTCTGAAGCAACGCCAAACTAAGTTTCCCCACCATCAGAAGACTACAAGAAAAGAAAAAATGAAGTTATTGTCACTGAGAAAACATTTACTAGATTATTAACTATTTGAAAAATAATCATCCAAACATAAAATAAACAGCAGACCTGGCTCCAGCCATTAAACCGGCTGGCATGAACTTCCTCGATCCATAGAACCTCTTTCCCATGAGGGCAGTCAGAGCTCCTGATGTAGCTGGGAACG
>NC_050531.1:13947988-13952285 GCF_002922805.2 Oryzias melastigma
AACCTAAGGACACCCAAACATTATTAGGATCATTGGAGATCTGGTAGGCGCCAAAGCCTGCGAGTCCTCCAAAGAGAAGTCCAGCAGCCAGAGAAGGTACACTACCTGTGAGAAAAAAGAAGAAAAAAAGTCTAAATCTGCATCTAATTTGAAGAACTGAAAAATTGTATAAACATATTTTCATATGTTTCAAAGGATTAGTTGTGTCTATTCCACATACTGACAAAGGTTGGAGGAAGGAAAAAGGGTCAAATGTTTACTTAGAATGATTTGTTATGGTGTGCAAAACCAAGCTAAAAATCATAGTTTAAGACTTTTGTTTAAAGTCCCACTCAAATAATTTCTTGATCAACTACAAAAGAGCTCCCCATTGTCTTTTATTATAATTATACAATCTTTAGCCAAAAAAAAGTAGTTTTTTAGGACATAGTTTTTGCAGATAGGCAGCAGTTCATTAGAAATTTGCCTCGAAGTTGTGGACGTGACTGTTGGCAAGGTGAAACCCCGCCCCTCTTCCCCTCCCCTTTGCTGAGAATTCTCTATTTTTGCACCATACTTACAGCAAATTATTCGTCGACTATTTTAATAGTCGAATAGTCGTCGATTAGTCGAATAATCGTGGCAGCCCTAGTACAGTTTTTAACCGGATTCCAACTGAAAATTGAAGATTTTAATTAATTTATTTGCTTGCTAGTGGATGCATCAGAATGGAGCAGAGCAGGGAGGTAGTGGCACATACGTCACTAATACGTTTTCCATACTGCATTTTTTATTTTTTGTCGGCTCCTTATTTGCAATGATTTGAATAATGATAACAAAACACTAAAGAATGTCATTTTAAGCTAATTTTCTAGATATATATCCTCCATCATCAGAAAATCCCACAAGATGTTAAAAACACCAAAAACATGATTTTCTTAAGAGAAGACTTATTTAATGCAATCCAAAATAAATATAATTAATAGCTCATAAACCTACAACTTTTCTATATCTATATTTAACAGATTACAAAGAAGTTGGACATTTATTGACCAAAAAAATAAATAAATATAGATACTTTAAGGGATGCTTTCTCTAAAGTGTCCATCCAGTTTATATAATCCAATAAGGAAATAAACAGAAAGTAAAGCCTGGATGTTTTGTAACCAGGTTGAGTTTGACTCATCTCACCTGCTTTCACATAACCAATGACTCCCCCAGATGCAACAAGGGTGGCATATCCATATCCCACCCAATCCACAGACATGTTGGACACCTGTCAGGAACACAACATGTTCAGTAAAGTCACACATCAACAAGCACCAACAAGTTCAAACTACTCACAAAGGCACATGTATCATGAAAAAGTCTGTCTGAGTCGTTCAAAACGGAGTCGTTACAAAATAGCTGAACAAAAAGCAGCTGCACAAACATGCTAACGAGAGGAATGTTTGTCGGTCTATCTGTGACATTGGCGTTTGTCGTTAATCTTACAGAGATGTGAGGAGTGCATGGTTTAAGAGATAAGGCTAACTGTCTGGACAGAGCCAGCACGAGCTTAAAATCATGTTAGCTAACAGCGCGCGACCCACGCGCGACATATCTTTAAAGTAATTAAATATTGCCTTAAACGAAGTGGGGCTTTTCACAAATAGCACACAAAAAGGCATTAAATGTAGAAAAACAATATACAACCTTACTCATTGTGTTTGCCCTCTGCCTCCTCAGCCACGACTTGTTCCTGACCGAGCACAAAATAGTGCTGCACGTGAACTCTTTGCGTTGGCTGATGGGAAATGTAGGCTGATCGACATGAATGAGTTTGACCATAGACTGTATGTTTTTGTGTTTTGTTATGTTTTATTTACGTATCGTAGCTTTTTTTAATATTTACAATAACAGAATTATAACTGTGTTATATTTTCTATATTTACAACAGTTTTTATTTATTTAACGTTAGAGCAGCATATACAAATCACTTTCAAAAAAAAAAAAACACAGCTGTGTCAAATAACTAATTAACCTTTTGATATTTTCCAAAGTATTCGCATTTTTCTTTTAGTTTTAGGTTTTCTAAGGTTTCAGACCCCTGGCCGTTGTCCAGGTTTAAAGAAATAAAAACTAAAAAAAAAAAAAAAGCACTTTTAGATGATTCCTGTACAAAAACAATCAAAAAATTGATTTTTAAATAGGATAAAAAACTGCGATATATTATGGATGAGGCTCTTGGATCTTTAGATACGCAAAAGAGAAAAAAATCAGGTTATGTTATCTTTCTTTCTTTTTTTCTTTTTCTTTTTCTTTTTTTTTCCTTTCTTTTTTTTTTTCCTCAGGTTTTTACAGTAAAAGCCTGCATAAATATCCCAAGAGGAGGTGACCTAATTAAAACTTGGCCGTCCACCAATCTGGTCTTTCTCACTTTTTTTCTCGATCAAAATGTGTTCTGAAAGCAAAGTTTTACTGCAATTTCATTTCTAAGAAAATCCTTCCAATTGCTTGTTTTCTTTCTATATATATATATATATTGTTTTCCCTAAATCTTCCAATTTATTTAAATGCAATTTTCCGTTTAACTAATTAAAATCATCCTAAATGAGTAAAAAAAAAAACTGAGAATAGATTCAATAATCTGTTAAATCACATTTCTTCATGAGACCACTAGATGGCACCACAGGATTGGCTTACTTTACCTCCATCCTTCCAACTCCACGTTTTCCAAACCGATTTTTTCTTTTTTTGCATCTCAAAAAATCTGTGGACAAAGTTGATTGGACTCTGTTAAAAGTACATTTTTTTTTTCTTTTTTTGTCTTAATTAAGAAAAACAGAGGAATTAAATGCTGCATTAACTTTTCCTTTAAAAATATCAAATTACCGAAAGAACTGTCACACCTTTTTCCCTCTTTTTTAAATTTTTATTTTAATTCATTTTACATTTAAAGCATATATTCCCATATTTGCTTTGATCTCTTTTCTTTTAGACCTGTAGCATAAAGTATCCAGTTAAACAATTGGGCGTCCCGCTGTTCCTCTGAGGGAAGAAAGGTGGCGCAAGAACACAATTTATGCCAGTTAGAAATGTGCGTGAACTCAAATACTCAAATTCCTTTAATCGGATTTAAAATTACACAAGTTTTTTTTTTTTTTTTTCCCCACGTCTGGAGTGATGGTGACCAAATAATGACTCTCACCTTTGTAGTAAGGTGCAAGGATAAGTAATAATAATAATAATAATAATAATAATAATAACAACAATAATAATAGTAATAATAATAATAATAATTGTAATAGAGTTTTAGGTCTGTGTTTCTGGAGGTTGCCGGAGGCCTGCTGTGTTGTGGTTGAAGTGGCTGAAACCTGGACCCCCATAGAAAGGCAGCATATTCAAGCGGGACTGCGCAGTTCTCTGAGACTTAGCAACTCTCAAACAGCTCTGCTTGAAAACTTACAACTCCCCTGCGTAGAGCCCCAAACAATAATTCTGCCCCCCTCCCTCTCTCCCCTCCCCTCCCGTGAAACCTCTTCTTTGTCCAGGTCCATATAGCTGCAGGTAGTGTGCGCAGTTAAAACACAGCTTGCCTTTGAAGTCAAACTTAAAGGCTTGTTTTTAAATATTAACACCACAAAAAAGAAAAGAAAAAAATCTATTTGCTCCTCGTGGAATTATGCAAGTGTATGAAGAAGAGGAGAATAAAAACAAACAAAAAAGTTGAAATCGGATGATGGAGTATTAATTCTAAAACTGATGCTGCGAGGATCACATTCATGTGACAGCAGCGGCATCATCGTGCGCACTGGCGCAGTCAGGCTGCGCTCTTTGCGTCTTTTTTTTCTTCTAAAAAAACCTTCATAAAGAAAAAAGTTTTTTGGACTAAAAGTAGCTTTCACTATTATCACCTTTGTGCACGCGCACGTGTTGCGCTGCTGCGCGTGTGTGTGGGAGCGCGAGGACGAGAGGGGTAGAGCTCATTCGCTCTTGGCCTGAGGTAAGTATGTATTAGAAATAAACAGCTGATAAATAAATAATAACCCCCCAACAAAAGCAGAGCATCTTTCTGTAGGAGCTGATGCTGAGAGTTAACCTTCAAGTTTTTTTTATTATTCATTTGCAGTGAAATTTCATGTTTTACATTCATGGGATGTATGGTAAGTTATAGATATGAAATTGATTTTTCAGTTTTAACCCTATTAAAATGTGACATTTGTTGTTTTTTCACCATATTTTGATGTATTTCAAATGTTTTCAAATACCTTATCAGTGCGAATAAAATTAAAAGCAATTTATTACATTATTCATTTAATTTTCTGCTTAAAAATGG